>NW_008824356.1:1270874-1298977 GCF_000699105.1 Pygoscelis adeliae
GTAAGATAAGGCCTTTAATTCTGAGAAAGTAATTTAGGTCCAATGCCGTTTCATATACACTATGGCTGGTCAGAACTAATTTCAAGTCAGTAGAGTCACATGAGTGTATATCATGACGGTAGAATAAAACATGTAAACTGGAATTTGACAGCTGATTAAACAGAGTTGACAGTGTGTCATTAGATATTTTCAACTAAATGCATTCTTTCAGAATTAAGTTGTTTTAAATTTGGACAGATATTGTATTTTCTTACCTGCAAAACTAGGTTCCTGAGAACCTAGCTTGGACTGAAGTTTACAATGCTGTGTGCTTGCAGCACCTACCTCTTGGTGGAACAGATTGGCTGTCAGAGTTAAGAACAGAACTCTCCCTGCAACGTGTGAGGCAAGAGACACCTTAACTGTAATTCACCACTGCCTCAGTGTAGACCAGCATAAGCCAATGAAGATGCTAAGGACAGGAATGTATCTTACATCTTGTCCTAATCAGATTAGTCACACATGTTGTGCAATTCAGAATTCTGTGAGGTTTTTTTCCTCCAGTCCCACGTTCTGTATGAAAAGCTTGCAGAATATTGGTTTTCCTGTATTTTCTGTGCACCTGATCAGTTTTCTGAAGACTTGGCTACTTGACATGCATGAATAAATCACGCATACTAAATGCGAAGCCTCGTGCCTGGGGGAGAATCACTTCCATGTATTTAGTAAGTGAAAGTCATTGTGGTGGTTTTTCTTCCATGCACAAATGGTTGCAGACATCTTAAACCAAGTGAGAGCTCTAATTCCTGCTCCTTTTTGGAAATGGCATCCACTGGCAAAGAAATCACCTTAAGCAGAACTTTATGAGGTGCTTTGAGTGGAGCTTGCTCAGTCACTCCGGTTTAATTCTACTTTTTGTAAACTTTTTTTTAATACGGTGGCCAGAATCTAGGTCTAAGCCTTCCCAAGTGATTATCTTAAAAGTTCAGGTTACTGTAGGTTCTGTAAAATCATGTTTGTTTTTCCATCTCTCTGAACAAAAACTTAAGTTTTGAGGCAAAAAGCTGATATTCTAATTTATGCATCTGCTGTATTTTTCTGAAATACTGCATTAGTATAATCATCACAGCTGCATGGTTTAGTGTACCATAGGAGGTTGGCAGCAGCAAGTAACTAAACTGAAACTCTAAAAACTATTTCAGAATAAGACTGTAAAATAACCTATACATGTCATCAATATGTTAACTAATGACAAAATTAAGGGGTCAATCCTGAACAACTCTGGTAGGCCTTAAAGGAAGTAAGAGACTGTCAGAACTTCTCAGAAAGAAGCCCTAAATAATAATATAAAATTAAATATTTAAAATTGCTCTCTGTTTTTTGAAATTATGTATTAGGAGTGGAGGAATTAGAGGCTTATGTTTTTTAAATATTTCTTATGGCCTTGAGAAAACAGTTTAACATGTTTTGGGGTATTTTGGTGGGTTTTTAAGACTTTTATGTTCCTCTGAAATTTTTGGTTTAGTTGAGGAACAAATAAGTGTCATAAAAGAAATTCCATTTTGTGAGCATTTCAAACTAGAAAGTGGTGACATCTGGTGAGGGGGAGTCTTATGGAATTTCAATCCCAATTTCCAGACTAAAAGCTAGATATAACAAACAGATGCATAATCTTTTCAATACAGAATTTGCTATTTAAGGTTAGGAAAGCACATATAGAACCACATGACTTTGCATAAATTCGGTCATTGCGCACTTAAAAAAAATTATTCTTGTAAGTGTATCTGGGAGCGCAATCATTATCATTCATCTTCATGTACAGTGCACACAATTTTCAAATATCTGCGCATTATTTTTCTACTTTCTAGTAGTTTTCCATTATAACATTATTCTGGATGTATGAAATATCAAACCATTCCTTCATGAGTCTAGTTCATAGCTGTATGTTTACCCAGCTTTCTGAACAAATTCTGCCTATTTGTATAACTTGCTTTTGCTGAGTAAAAATGGCTGTTAATAAAAAAAGACATAAACTGAAGACGTATGATTGACTTGTAGCAATATGTTCAAAACCATGATGAAAGTGTGTTTTTTGAAGTAGGTATTATTCCATCATAATAAACGTTTTATTTTTATACAAAATTTGATCATACAGAATTAGAAAATCTAGAGTAAAACTGTGAAGAATAGCACTGGAAACAATAGGTCTTTCTTCTGGATAAGTGAATATTTCTCCATTCTGCCCATTTATACTCTTCCTTTTTCATGTACTGTACACGTGTTTGGTAGTAGGATGAAAAAGTCTCTGAACTGGAAGTACCTGTAATTATACATACTGACTTGAGATTTAACCAAAGAGAAATGCTAGTTCATATCAGTATTTCCGTTCTTCAGAATGTATTAAGATCCTGCTGTTTCTGTAGGTACTTGATCTAAAATTTAAATTACATAGCAAATTGAATGGATCTCCTGTGGACTGTTTCATGGCATCTCTGTTTATTGATTCATATTATTGAATTGTTCAGTACAATTCTGAAAATAATAGTAAAATTATGCGAGTTGAACAGATTTACCAAAAGTGTACACCATATATGTGGAGAGAACAAGGAGTTTGCAGCTTGTTTATTCATAAAATGTGCTGGTGCAAACGTCTGCTGGTGGCAACAGACAGGTAAGATCTATCATTCTCAAGCTACCCTTATGTAGCAAATTATATCTTAAGATCTTATTTGGGCTAGTACCATTATTTCTGGCTCTAGAAAATTAAAACATAAACCCCTGGTCACATTTCTAGGAGAATCCTCTGTGCTTGAAAGCATTCAGAAAAGTCTTGGAACGTGATGCTACATGTACCTTTTATATCAGGAGAAAAAATAATAAACCCAAATGAACAACCATAACTCTCTGTACATTCTCATTGTACAAAATGAGTGTAGCCCAGCCATAATGGGGCAGGCAAAAAAGACAACGCTTTCTGAGTTATTGGGGTCCAAGAATCTGAACCAGAAATATCCAAACTTGCTTATTCCCATATACAAGTAGCTTTTGCAGCTGTAGACTGCCATCCTTCTCTTCTGTGCCAGCCCACAGATGACTATAAAAATCAAGTTGCAATCTACTGTGCTGGTGGTCTAGTTCTGTGATATCTGTTCTTCTAGTGCATGTTGGTCAGGACCCATTGTGCAAGGTCAGCTTTGAGATGGTCTTTTTGGAGTATTGTAAGGTGATCTTTGCCCTATCGTCATCTGTTGGGTCTCACCGAAAAATCTCTGTGTTTGGCTGATTCTTTGGTCCATTATCATAGAACCACTCACACAGGAGTCAAAATCATCGAGGAAGGCAGGAAGAAAGAAAAAAGGTATCCAGAGTAAGTAGGACTTCTGTTCAGAGTCCTTGCTCCCTATAGTGGAACTCCAAGCTTTAAATCTATATCCTTTCCTTTCCTTGCTGAACCAGAGTCCAATTCCCACTCAAGCAGTGTTGATGCTTCAAGCCATATCTTCTAGAATTCCCGTGCCATTTCTTAAGTACAGTCACAACAACATCTAGTCCACCTTATATAGCTCTAGAATATAGGCAGGTGCCTCCCGTGATAACAAAGCACCATATAAAAACAATGAAAACATCCTTATAATTTTATAGATGATGCTGAATAGTACTGATGTTTTTCCCCCTCTGCTTGCCTTTAGGAAGTAGAGAGTTCTGTCCCTCTTAACAATTTGTAGTTACAGGTATAGTTCAGCTTTAAAACAAAATTTGTATCTATACCTATTTGCAATTTGGGGGATTGTGTAAGTATCTTACCACTTCATTGTGTGGGACTTTGAGAAGAATGTCTTGCAAGATTAAAAGAGGAATATTTTTCTCCTAAAGAAGTTCTGATTGGCAGAAAGGATGAACATATTGCTTTTCATGAACAGTGGCAAATGGTGAGAGTTTTCCTTTGCTACAGTAAGGATGAATTGTTCATGGTAGAAAATATGTCAATAAACCACTCGAGCTGTATGAGTGAAAACTCCTGCCTATTCATTTCTTGTCTGATGATATTCTGTTCTTTGTGGTGGTATGCTCTGAAGTCTGGATATTTTGTCATGTGGATGTTGAATAAGATAGTACCATCAGGCAGGACACTGAATGTTTATATTTTACTAAACCTTCATTCTGGTGTTACCCTCTTGCTGATTTTTTTTTTCCAATATAATTGTTGTGCCACAGTTTCTTCCTTCAGACTTTCTGTTACTGTTGTCTGCAGTTTCAGATAAGATAAGCCTCTTCAGTTCACTGGGGGCAAAGTGCCTCCTTTTGCCTTGGCATCCCGTTAAGGTGCCATGGATAAATGTGCTCAAGGTAGTGCAAGCTCTAATGTTGATATAGGTGAATTTATGTGGTAAGTGCGGTGCAGTGATACACTAGTTCATGCTGATAAGCAGTGGTCTTAGTTCTTAACCTGCTAGAAGCTTTTTTCCTCCTAGAACTGACAGAATAATAGTAATTAAACCCCTCTTATTTCTGCTTGGATCTTTTCCTCTTGTTTCAGACCAACTAAGCTATATTTTAGATTGAATTTCCTTTCTATTACTCTGATTCTTTGCTTTCTGAAACTATTCCCTAGTATCTTTTTGTCTTGCACCCATATTTAAGCTTCCCATTTTCTTGTAGCTCCTGCTGATCTTCTTTTATTTCTTTTTCCTCCAGTCTGTAGTCCTTGCGCTTTTGCTTTATCTGTGCTGCTTTTTACAGCACTGTCTGTTTTCTTTTATCTCCTGGTCAAATGCTTAGCTCTTGGAATTCAAAAGTCACCTTCAAAAACAGGTTTGGGTTCCTTTATCCTTGATCCTTCCAAGATACATGTGTTCTTCAAGGATTGAACTTCCTTGGAAGAATCTTGTGCAATAATCTATAGTTTCCCTGTGAAACAAAGGTGCTTCCTTTTTTTTTTTTTTTTTTGCTTTGAACAACACATCAGAAAGATAGTTTCTCTCCTGGAGCACATACGATATCTAACATTTGTACAGAGCTACCCAAAGCATCAGTGTTAATACTGAACTACTAATATTACAAATATTATGTTAATATCTTTATAGATAGTTAAAGTGTTGAAGCAATAATTTTGTACCCTAAAGTTTCAGAACCATCAAAATTTGGATTCTTCTTCCAGCTTAACTTAGTTTTGGTCTATCTGATCAAGTTTATGGTAAAAGAAAGCAGTGTTAGGTAATTGAGAATGACTTAAAAGGGTAAAAACATTTGTACCTTAATTTTCCGTGTTCAGCTTAAGAGCCCTTGAAAACCTGCTGTCTTATTTCTTTCATTTTATTGACTTCTATGAAGTTGGTCTTAGTTAAACAATAATCAAAGAGAGATCAAAATCAGAGTTAATTATCTCAGGAGATGCAGTCTGTAACTGTGCTTGTGGATGGTCTTGGTGCATATTATGTACTTGTGTACTCATAAAAGTGTATGAGATGAAAATCTGAGAGAATTTGATACTGAAAAATTTCTTGGCCACCCTCAGTGTCGTTGAAACTGATTTTGAATTTAAGAATAAAGTTCTGCAGTTGCCAATATTTTTAAATTTGGCTGGAGTTCAGGTGCAAAACGAAGTTGGAAACATGCTTGAACCCTCTTTAGAGATGCCATTGATACTGTTTATCACATAGCTTTTCTTCCAAAATTTGTAAGGTACAATGAGATGAGAAAGTAATTTTTTTGATTGTATTCAGAAGATGGGTGATGGTGAAACTAGAAAGCTCTGAGTACAAAAATAGTATTGTATGTGGAGAAAATGAAATTGTCTCTGTCATTTAGTATAATCCAGAAACAATAAATCTGCACCGGGGTTGGGGAAATACCTTTCTGATGCTCTGAGTCAATCATAAATGACCTTGTAAAATTGCACAATAGAAAGGAAGGGGATAAAGCAACTGTATTCATTATCTTGGGTGATGGTGTCAATCAACTGATAACACAGCATGACTGGATATCTATTTTTAGGTGACCGGTAAGTCAACATCAAGAATCAGGATTTTATCCAAGTAGTGATAGAGAAAGAGTTTGCAAAATAGTTAGTGAAGCCATGGTTCATCCTTGTAGTACAGAAAGTCTCTTATTTTTGTGTATATTAAAAAT
Source organism: Pygoscelis adeliae (assembly GCF_000699105.1). Lineage (NCBI taxonomy): Eukaryota > Metazoa > Chordata > Aves > Sphenisciformes > Spheniscidae > Pygoscelis > Pygoscelis adeliae. The sequence goes on from NW_008824356.1 coordinate 1,276,983, forward strand.
TAATCCCCCAAATGAAGAAAACATTTTACAGTGCACTATTACTGTGATAACTGAATGTCTGAAACAACTGAATGTACACATTTGATAATGTATTGTTGTTATTAGATAGTACCAGGAAACAAAACAATAGAGCAGAACCCTTCAATACAATTTAGTACAAACAATTTGTGCTCCAAAGAGCTTAGTCTATTTCTGTGAATCCCCAAATTGGGACAAAAAGCAATAGCTGTGGTGTTCTAGATAAGACCTTGTTGTGGTTTAACCCGGCAGGCAGCTAAATACCACACAGCCATTCGCTCACTCCCCCCTCACACCAGTGGGATGGGGGCGAGAATTGGTGAAAAAAAAAAAAGTAAAATTTGTGGGTTGAGATAAAGACAATTTAATAGGACAGAAAAGGAAGGGAAAATAATAATAATAATGATAAAAGAGTATACAAAGCAAGTGATGCACGATGCCATTGCTCACCACCTGCCAACTGATGCCCAGCCAGTTCCCGAGCAGCGGTCACCGCCCCCCGGCCAACTCCCCCCAGTTTATATAATGAGCATGACGTCACAGCTTCTCGCTGGCAGGGCATGGGAAGCTGAGAAGTCCTTGACGAGTGTAAGAACTGCTCAGCAACAACTAAAACATCAGTGTGTTATCAACATTGTTCTCACCCTAAATCCAAAACACAGCACTGTACCAGCTACTAGGAAGAAAATTAACTCTATCCCTGCCGAAACCAGGACAAGCCTGAAAATATTATATTTAACAGCTAGATTATTTATAGTTAAACTTTACATGACAGTGAGAATTTCCAGGGTCAGCTAGCCACAGTGTGTTGTGTCTCATATAATACAGAATACTGATTTCCAAAATGGATCAGGATCTCTGGTCTCAGCAGCTGCATTGTTCATCATGCCAAAAAGTAGCAGTTTCTTCAAAAAATCTTTATTTATGATAATAAAATTATTAAAATTCAGTGTAACAAAGCAAGTTTCAGAAATGGCAGTGTATCTTATGGCTATTTTGATCTATTTTATCACTAGGATTGGGGCTGTGGCAGTTTAAATGCCTGAAGTTGCATTGTTGGGTCTGACATACTAATATTGTGTCCTGAAGAATTCTTCAGGTAGATTTTTCTTTTTTCTTTCTTTTTTTTTAATTATTATTATAATAACTTTTTTACTGAGAGACTGACCATCCAGTATTGCTCTACCTATAACATATCAAATACTGCCTTCATTTAAGGAAAAAGTCCAAATGATGATCTTGAATGACTGCTAGAGAAAGATCTAAGACTTGCATTGTAGTTAGAGGCTGGCTATGACTGACATACTTTGTACAGTACATATGAGAGGATAAGAAATGATAGAACTTGAAAATGGGCTAAAATAACCTTGCCCAGTTCTTCTTGTCTGATATATTATGAGGTCATATTGCTTGATACAAGTAATTAATTTTTCATAATCAACTTCCATAATAAAAAGGAATAAGCTTGTTTAGCCTCTGGATAATTTTCTCTGAAATAATGTTAAGATTTCTCGTAAGTGATTAGCATGTATTTATTATGAAACTGGAGCGTGCAATTACAGTGAAACATATTATTTTTATTTTCCCTAACTTTGAGCTAAGACTTACAGCAGTGCCTTCATTCTGCTGTTGTAGGAGAAATCCTGAGGGTACTGGTTTTGAGGTAACTCCTGGGAAGAAGAGCAGGACTGGTTGGAAGTTTGCAGTGAAATTTGCATCAAAACACTGTGTTTTTTAACTGCCAATATTTGTTGAAAAAAATTTTCTTTGTTCTTGTCTGTTTTGGAGGAGAAAAGGAAGATTTTTTTTTTTTTTTTAAAAGGGGTCAGAAAAAAGCAAACTAAAATGACAACTGAATTCTGGATAAAATGAATTTTGAACCAAGGAAGAAAGCTCTCACCCTCTTTTTTTCCTATGAAAAATGTCAAAAGCAATTTAATTGATCGAAGAATTTGAAGAGGTTATTTATGGGAAATTTTTGATGTGAGGATTTTTCTATCTCAAATTTACAATTGCAGATCAGTCTTGTAGCATCAATTAACCTTCAGTTAAAAGCACCCTGTTCACAGCCACCAGGTAAATATACAATTAAAGAAGCAAACTTGACATAGGGTTCTGTGAGTGATTTGATAAGATATTTTCAGGTAGCTGAAATTAAATTAGGTTTTTTAATATTAATAGATGTTAAGTTTTATCCTGAAGTTGAAATGAGGAAATTCCCTTTAATGCACCATTGGAATAAAATTTAGTGTAAAACAAGTGGACTTCCATGTATTTCAGCAGCAGCAGCTCCTAGAGAGCTACCAAGCTAGCTGTGTTTAGAGAGAATTAACAGTAATCTTGCTTGGAGCTGGAAAAGCTTGGTACTGACATACTGCACTTGGTAGAGTCCTTGTGCCCACTAGTGGATGAGCACTTCAAGAAAGTGACACACACAGATACGAAATGAAATGTCATGTCTGTGAATTGTTTTGTTTTAGGGAGTGGAAATAATCTGTTTGGTATTTTGATGGTGGATATCTTTTCAAAAAACTTCTCAGCGACTAAAGAGTTTAAGATTGTGTCTGTACAAATGCATACAAACAATTGCGGATTCTTTCTGCTCTCCTACCTGACTGGACATGGGTCAGGTTTGGTAGGCAGTCAAGGACCTATGGTGGTATACACACAAGCGAATAAGCAGATCCTCTGTGAAACAGCTCTGAATGTTTTCACCTACGTCTCCCTGCCTCTGTGCATACTTAAAGACTATTTTAAATCCAGACTAGTGTTCAGCCAAGCCTAATCTTGATTTTGCTGTCTTCCAATTTAAAAGATGTTTCACACTATCTCTTTGGAGAAAAATTTTGGAACAAGGGACTGCTTTCTTGCTAGAATAATTATTTTGCATCCTTCACTATCTGGATTTTGTAGCTGGTGAAGGGAAAAATTACGTTACGATTGCAAATGCTTTGCTCGCTACTGGCCACTAGAATGACAAAAATGGCTTTATCCAGGGAGATTAAAAAAAACTCCACCCAAAAACACAAACCAAAAACCAACAACCAACCGCTCACATGTATGTTGAATCAGCATATGAAAGTTGCCACTATGTATGTCTTCTATGTACTGCTCTGACCTTCTGGAGTGAAAATTAGGATAACAAAAACCTAAGGTGGTGTAGGGCATTTAGCTAATAAAGGATGCTGAAGTAATGATGAATTAATATGAAGCAGCTAATTTGTCTTTGTCCTTTTTAATGCTAATCTCTTCACACCACATCATCTCCCAGTCACTGTTTCTTACTGCAGGGCAAACCTGCGCTGAGTCAGAAATGGCCAAGAAACACAACTACTCACCCCAATATGTTTGATTCTCTGAATACATTGTTCTATCTGTACAAGTCTGGCAATACACAATTGTTTTAAATGTCTGTACATGTTGTAGTGTAGAATTTGTACCTCATAATGGTGGTCATAATGGTGGTCATTTCCAGCTAGTCTCCCTGCTTTTTCATAAGTGAGAATATAAAATGATATGTGCTGAGAGCGTATAAATTTTATGCACTGTTTCAGGCAAGACTTCACTATACATCACAGTGTTTAGGTTTTTACATAAGCATGTATGGCATATTTTCTTTAGTAAAGAAGTATTCCTTTCTCTCCATGGTGGCTTTCTAAGCTCAGTGTGACAATTTCAATACTCAATTTCAGAGGAATAGTTAAATATAGGGTTGAGTTTTTTGGTTGGTTTTTTCCATCCCAGCTGTTCTTTTTGAGGATAATTGCAGTTAATGCTGGACTAGAACTATTGGATATATTTTTAGATAAACTTGGTGCTTGTGTTAAGATGCATAGTTGGTACCTCGAAGTGTGAACTCTCTCTCTGAAACTTTGCTTCCAGTTTTAATCCACTGATTAATCGTAGGGGCATAAAACTGTACAGTTTCCACAGTTTATGACATTCCTGGACTTGATAATACAGATGCAAATTGTTGATATGATGAGTATACTGGATTGATGCCCAAAGCTTATATTCATATAGATTGTCATACTGGTGGCTTTATATATATACTGAAATGAAATTAGATCAGGGACTTGGAGTTTATTGAAGCAGCTGAAGACACTGAATAAACCGAGGGCTTGAGAGAGGTGAGTTCAGGACTGTTTGCTGTTTGAAATTTTCAGTTATGCTTTCTTTAAAAGGAAGCTGTTTGCAGGTTAGGATCTTTTGTCAAGTTGTTCCTGAAAGGAATACCTGAAAGGGGTCCTGCTTGGATCTTCCAGGTCCTCCTTTGGAGAACCGCGTGCAAAAACCATGGCAAGTAGAATGGCTGAAGCAGCTTCTTAGGTATATTTAAGGTGGTTGGGCAAATGACCAAGACCCTGAGAGGAATTGTGGTCTACCACTTTAAAGATTTTTGGACAAAAAGCACATAGGAAATATAATGAATGCTTGCATTGACAAGAGGTTGGGGTTCTTCTGAAGAATGAAGAGACCTAGGTTGTGAAAAACTGCAAAATTTAAAGTTTCTGGATAGCATGGTGTTAAAGTGGTATTTTATGACCTCTATCCTATCCTCCTAAGTCACCTTTTTTTCAAGGCTGAGAGTCTCAGTCTGCTCAGTTTGCATTTGAACAGAGATGATTACATATTCCTGTTTGTCCTTCAAGTGGCCTTTTTTTGAATCCTTTTCCAGCTCCACTGTATTCCCTTTGTGATGAGGGGGCCAGAATTACACATAACATGACAGATGTGTACCATGGATTTATATAGTGATGTAACTATTATTTTTTTATTTCTGCTTTATTTCCTATTCCTTTGCCAAATATTCCTAAAGTTTGATTTTCTTTTTTGACTGCTATTGAGTATTAAGCTGATGGTTTTTATGGAACTTTGATAGTTTTCCTTCCAAGACATTGCTCTTGAGTAGTAACATTCATCTTGGAGGCCATTCTATATATGCAATTAGGACTGTTTTTTTTCTCATACACATAACTTCATATTTGCCTATAGTGAGTTTAATCTGATATTTTATTGCTCAATTTTTCGGTCTTGTAAGGTTCTGCATTTACTCAGAGTTTACATTTGTCCCCAGTATTTCAATACCTTCTGCAGACTTTTCACCTGATTGTTCACCCACTTTTCAGGTCATTTATCAGTTTATTGAGAAGCACCATGCTTAGCAGAGGTTTCTGTGAAACTCTGCTTTTGATCTCTGTCTCCATTTGTTCTCCATTCCACTGTCCATTTATTGCTGTTGTTTCCAGCCTTTTACTCAATTATTTGCCCATTCAAGGACCTTCCTCCTTGTCCCGTGGCTATTTAGATTCCCTTAGCTTTTGGCATTGGGTCTTGTCAAAAGCATTTTGTGATCTGTTTGGAAAACTCCAATAGCGTGGCTTTTCAAAGGCAGTGGAGGCTCTTCCTCTAAAAAATGGTACTTTTCCAGGTGTTGCCTCATTTTGCTACAGTTTCTACTAATTTTCCTGGTATAAACATCAGGTGGAAAAGTCCCCCAGAACCTTTCTTTAAAAATGGGTATCCTAAGAACCAAAGAAGTTTCCAGTGAAAGGTCATGCACACCACAATCAGCAATTTAGCTATTTCACCCTTGGCTTCTTGCAGATTGCCTGGGTATATAATGCCTAGACCTTGTGGTCTGTTAGTTTTTTCATAGTCTTTGCTACTATCCCATCGATTTCAGACAGATCCTTTGCTAAATCCTCCAGTAGAATTTCCACTTGCCCTAATTTGCCACGATAATTTCTAATTTCTAACTAAACACTTGCCTTGACAGTTCTATGTTTTCCTTCACCTTGTATTAGAAAGCGAAACAGCAGATACCAAAGAGCATGCTGGGTCATTGCAGAATCTTAAATCCTGATTTATAGACATAATCAGGAACTCAGACATCCCTGGTGGAATTTCCGCAGTTAACCATTGGTGGTCTGGCATTGCTACCATTAAAGCCTTGGGGGTAAACTTTTTAATGGACTTTAAGTCAGTCACATTAAAAATTTTAATTATGAGTCACATTAATGTGCAGGCTTAATATTGGTATTACTGTGCAAGTCTCTTTGGTCTTCTATATCCTGCAGGAGTTCAGGCATCATCATATTCCCTATCAGATATACCTTCTAAGAGTCTACACACATCAAGTAGGAGGCCCAGCAGTGCTAAATGAAAATTTTTTCCCTTCCTGTCCAATTTGTTCAGATTTTTAGGTGTAATAGTAGCATAATAATAAAGGAGGTATTTTTGAAATGTGTTCACAGGGAATGATATGAAGAGAAAAAACTAAATTGGCTTTCTTAGAATTCAGTTCTTTGAAAGCTTTTTGAAATTGTTGTATTTCTTAAATTATGTAGGAAATCTGCAACAGAACCAGTGTAGTGTGGATAGTGTTAATGTGACATTAAATTCAAGTTGCTCTATATGTAGTTACTGACATGATATAGTTCAGTTTTTTGGTGTACTGACACAGTTTATCTGTGCAGCAGATACAGTAGATTGCATTTTCAAGGAAAGATGTAATGAGCCTTATAACTTGGCAGAGAATTCATGAGACTATTGAAATGGAAAAGGAATGGAAATATAACTTGGCTGTGTGAGATATTTATTTTGACTGTATCTATCTAAGAAAACTCAACATCAATGAGCTCATTGAATCTGATGTTAAAATTTACTTTATTAGATTTCAAAGTCAGCAAGCAGACATGATTATTTAATGATGGAGTTTCTCTGGGTTTTTGGGGCCATTTTGGAGAATGAAATGAATTGTGTACTTGACAGACAGGTGGCTGTATAGTGCTTATGGCTGATTTTAACAATATGTGACAGTAAGAAAAATTAAAGCTTATTAACATTCACTCGACCCAGTGTCTGCACCACTGATCAATGCTTGGACTACTGTATGGCTTAAAATGCTTCATGAATCTTTGTTTGACAGGAACCAACTGCTGTTGGAGGAAAACGTGGATGATCTGATAGCTGGCAGAGTGAATATGGCCTGCGCTTTATAAACAAGGAAAATGTGAATAATTGGGGAGCAGAATGAGTGAGAGAAGTCTTTCAAGGCTTGTGGTGATTGATGAACTATATTATGGTTGACACACACATTCTATGTTTTGCATAAAAACGTTAGCATCTGATTGAGCGGAAAACCAGGGGAAAGCGAGATTGCCTATGTGATTAGTGGAAGGTAATCAGCCATCTGTTAGGCATAATGCACTTGCTAAAGATGAAGGCAGAAAGCATATGTGTGCATGTGCTTACACGGGATCTCTCACCTTTTATACAAGTATCCATGAAAGTATAGAACTGTATATAAAGAACTAACACAAGGCAAAAAAAGACTCTCAATTCATCTATTCTTTTCCCCCCACCAGAAAGAGTACAAGCTTGTAGCTATGTTGTATAGTTCATAAGTGTGTCCTTTCAGCAGACTGAAACAGTAGCTTCAGAAGTGACAGAAACAAATATTTTGAGATGTATTTTTTAAAAATAATGGCATCATAACTCTCTCTTACTCTGATTGTGATGATGAAAATAGGGCTATGCCCTGAAAATATTGAGACAAACTTTTTATTGATCGGGACATTTGAAAATATATTTTCAGCTGTTCACCTGCAAATTTAAAATAATCTAGCTTTTACAGCTATTCCAGGTACAGAAAGGATTTGGTATAGAAGAAAGCTAGAGGCTGATGTAGCATTGCTTGCCCACCTAAAACTGTCATTGATGCTACCAGGATTTTGTGACGTAGAAAACAAGACTGAGCTTAGCTTTTCATGTTTATAAAGAACTTCAGTGGTGATAGAGGTCCTGCTTAGAAGGAAATGAATCATTTCTGTACCTCTTTCAAAAACTATTTTTGCATAGTAGTATATAAAAAGCAACTCTAAAAAATGTATTCAGTTTTAATATGTGTTCTAACACTTATTATAGTGGTTTACAATTCACTATCTGTACATCTCACAAAATCTGGAAAAAAAAAAAATAATCCAGAAATATAACAAACTCTAAGACCAGCATTTAAAATCAGTCACTTAAAATATCAAACATTACAATATATGTCCCCAAAGTATTGTTTAACTTGATCATCCATTCATATCTTTTTTAGCAAATGTTTTAATCCACTAGGTGATGGCTTGGTATATGGAATATTGTTCTTAAATACAGTTTTTCAAATTTCAAACTAAAATTGGTTTTGCTGAAATTTATCATATTCACTGATGGCACGTTATGCAAATACTGGAACTGCTGAAGAAGGACTTCCGTGCCCCATCTTGCTGTTTCCACCTTCCATGTTTCATTATGAAAGTAATATCCTAAATATTGGAGGAGAAAGGGTATAGCTAGATGACAATAGATGCAAGTGTCTATACGAGAATGGGGTGGAGAGCAGCTAATTTAGTCACCTTCAGTAGCTGCTGTCTTAAACTTCATGAATGTAGTCCTCTGCAAGCTGCTGACCTAGTTAGAAATATGGAAGTCTAACTTGCACGTGGTCAGTAATCCAAAAAGCAGAACCTACTTCCGATCAAAAGTATTTTGGCAAGCTTTATAACTCCTAAATTGCTCAAAGTAGATATGTCTGTGAGGTTTGTTGTTGTTGCTGGGCCTTGTTGTTTGCTATTTAGTATTTCAACTTTAGAACTTTGTAAAAACACCTCTGTGGCAGGGATTTTCCTATTTTGCTTTCATATCCAAAGCATGAGGGTGGCTGAAGCCTGCACTCTCAGTGCCTTGCCAGCGCGTTTCGTAGGTCAGTGCAGGCGTGACAGGGGAATTATGTTGCTTTGCCACAGTTGCGGAGGAGCTGGGGGAGGGATAGCAGGGTGGAGGTTACTCTTTCTCCAGTGATTTTAAGAGCACTCCTATGAACACGCCGCTTCAGTGCCGGTTTTCTCGGAGAGCGCAGGAGAACCTTTCAGTTTTCCTTTCTCGCAGCATAGTTGGATGATGATGCATTTTTATTCTGCCAAGAAACAATTTAATGAATCTGTGCCCTAGTGTTTGGCTTCAGTAATTTCTAGCTGCAACAGTTTCTCCTTTCAAGCATTTGTGGGCTTTTTAAAGCTTTCCCAGACGTTGCTAATTAGTATCCACAGTGTGTTTTATTACCTTTGTAGGATTTTTTTTTTTTAAGAATGTGAAAAGAATGATCTATTTTAAAGTTTCTCCACATACTCTTTCTTGAAGTGTTGCAAGTTGTTGTGATCTGGCAGAAAGAAAAGGATTCAAAGGACTTGACTTTAAGAGCAACTAGGATTAAGGAGGCATTAACTGTAATGCTGGAGAGCCAGTATATAGAGTCAAGCACATCGTAACAAAAAACAGGTCAGCAGGTTCCTAATGGTTGCTAATTGCAAACTCAGTGTATCAAAGCTAGAGCTATGCTCTGCATGCAGCATGGACTAGCTTTTGTTTGCTTCTACAGGAGCATGTTTTAATTTCTGTTTGCTAATTGCTTTCGTGTCCTTGCTAGAGCTGAGTCATGTTGAAAAACTCTTGCAGAGTGCCAGTTTTTTTGTGGAAAAACTACTAAGCAAGTGCTGCACTTCCTGTGTTTCTGTATCATTTAATGATTCAGGACCAACTCTTTTGCTGGTAGGCATGTTTAATTCATTAACGATAAACATGCAGAAATAAGGACCACATGCATTTCACTAAAATTTCATTTTCAGGCAGAAATAATGTAAAGAATATGCTTGAAGTAATTACAGTTTTGGCTGTTAGAACAGTTGATTTATATGCTTTAAAACTGCGGCTATGAGCAGCAGTGTCTAAGACAAAAATGTTTTCAAACTGAGTGATTTATCTAAATGTATTTTGTGTATGTACGGCAACAGAGTCTAAGTTGAAAAACTGGCAGTGAAAAGAGAGGGACTTGAAAAATACTCAGCATCCTGAAATGTTAATTTCATACAGCCTTGATACAGAGCTTTTTACATAACACCATTTAATTCTGAAGTCTTCAAAAAATCTAACTGAAAGAGTTGGAAATTGTACAGCAGGCACTGAGAATGATTGGAATCTTCTCTCATTCCCTTTCCTTGATTGCACTGATAGAAAATTTTGTTCTGAAGTGCCAATTTAAAATTTACTAGCTTAATATCCATTCTAAATATTGTTTTGTGGGGGTGATAGATGTGCAAAAGATAATTTACTAAGTAGTGGCAGGGTAGGAAATAAAATCAAATTAACATTAAATTTAATTTTTTTGTCATTCCCAGCTACGAGAAGTAGACTGGTGTTTGAACACTTCTTTGGTGCTCTCATTGCCTGCAGGAGTGGTCTCTGGATGCTGAGACTGCACTTGAAATATTTAGAAATATAACTCGGTAGTCACAGTGTAGCTGATTTAATAATGAAAGGCAGTGGTTTCTTTTCTGCAATCTTATAGCTATTATGCTAAAAGCTAAAATGCAGTCTTTATAGAAAAAAAAGTCAAACTGTAAAAACTTGGAATGTTGCCCAAATTAATAGCTGCATAACAGAGTCATTTGCAGTTGTAGCACTATGGAAAAGGAACACAAGCAAAAGTTATTAAAATGTATTTGAAGTATTTCTAATATGCATTGGTTAAAACAAAGATAAAACAGCTTTAAAGGACCTAATCTTCCTGACTCTCTTAATGTAGACTTACTGAATATAGCTTAGGGTTGCAAAGTATTGAAGAAACACGTAAGTGCTGGTATAAGGCTTAGTGAAGTTGTATGTCAAAGGCAGGCATGTGTCAAATTTGAATCTCTCCAAAATTAGGTAAAAAATACATCTCCTACTGAATGAAGGTTTTCATAATGCTTTAGGTACTTATCTCCAAACCAGGTGCATGCTGTTAAGTAGATTATTTTTTTTCCAGGGCATAGGGTTTACGGCAGCCTTCCGTATTACATACAACTAGAGTGTACAGAGAAAGAGGTACAAAGTTGAAATGTTTTACTTATTTACTTTTTCCAGTGAACCTTGTAAGTGTATATTGATGACACAGCTTTTGGGCTTAATAAAGCCACTTCCGTAAAATGATGTTTTAATTTTAGGTACATATTTTGATATTTGGAATTCTTATCTATAAGTTTTGATAGAGTTGTTGCTTATTGCAACAGTTCTTAATCTAACAAAACTACAAGAATTTTAACTTCAAAACTGAAATCTGCCTACAACAGATCAACCAAGTGTCCTCAATAGTTCCTTCAAATTTGCCTTCAAAATTTTTGTTGTACGTGATCAATAGTCGAGTGGACAGTTGGGAAATTTGAATAAAACTTGAGATATTTTGTGTTTAGTCATAAATCTCAGGCCAAGGAATATGTCCTAATACGTGCTCATTTACAAACACCAGTCCTACATTAACTCATGGAGTTCAGTAAAGTTCTGCTAGCTTTGTCAATGCTCAGTTTATTTATGTTGCAGTTGTAGAATGTATTTTTCATCAATGAAAACTGTCATTTCCAAGGTGATTGTCTACAATGAAAGAAATGCTGTATTTGTTATTTTTCTCAAAGAACTTGTTTGTTCAAATCGACAAAGTTAATTTGAAAAATTTATTCTTGAACTTCTAGTGTAGATATGCAGGGTGAAGAATTTATTTAAAAGTACGATACCTCTCAGACGTTGCCATTTACTCCCTGTCTTGTGAACATTTTTTTTGCAAAATTTGGTCTCATAACAGCAATCTTTTTTCTTTTTATCTTTGCAGCTACTTTGAAAAGAATTATGATTTAGACTTTCCCATGTTAGCCATGGATGTAGCACTTTCTCCCATGAGGACACAAGAACTGGATCCCATGCCATCTGATGCATCTCCCATGCTTATAAACATGACTCCTACAGTGGAACAAGATGGGGAAGAGGATGTCATGAAGGAGCTTGATTCCGGCCAGCAGTATGAAAAGCCACCTCCCCTGCACACTGGGGCCGATTGGAAGATTGTTCTCCACTTGCCAGAAATTGAGACCTGGCTTCGGATGACGTCTGAAAGAGTCAGGGATCTGACCTACTCTGTCCAGCAGGACTCGGATAGCAAGCATGTGGATGTGCATCTAGTACAGCTAAAGGTAGGATGAATTTTATATTGCAGACTTTTCAGTGAAGGTGGTTCGCTCAACTCTGCTGCTGGTAAAGTAAACAAAAGGGCTTTTCGTAACTGCTATAGCAGTTATGACAGCCTGTGTTAAAAAGTGAATAAATCCTTTTCAAGGAGATAATAGAAACCGTATCATTCTCAGACTTTTTGCTACATTATTTACTCATCACTTAATTCAACAGTCATAAACATATTAATGAACATGTTCACACTCCAAGAGCAGCTAATACAACACTAACAGTAACCTGACTGGACATCTCAGAAGTGCCCAGAAGTATTCCCATTGATTTTAATGGGCTTCAGTACCTAAGACTCCCAAATTTGTGTCCCAATAAGCATGGCCGCTCATTTGAAAACTGAGCAAGTTTCAGAGGCAGTAGGATAGAAAGGTGGTCTAATATCTGGCCTCTCAGTCACGTAAAGGTTATGTTGAAGATTGAACTTAGGTGGGACTACATCCAAAATGGTAAATGTGTAGAATTTTTTTCAGATCTGAGTCTTGGTAAGAAATATGAAGTGATATGATTCAAACAGTCACAGCCAGTAAATCACCCTTTTTAATTTATTTTTTTTTTCCCCAGCTAGAAAATGCATTAACAAGACTGGACTTTGTCCCCCCAAAATCTGTGTTCTGTGTAAACTAAAAGAGCAACAATCTCCCTTACCCCAACCTGACAACTGAACACAAGTATCTTTAAATATATGGTTTAAATAACCAAGACCTCTGTCTTGGTCCCAGATTTAAATTTTGGCATTGAATCTTTAAAGATATTAAGGAAATTCAAGGTGAAATTCAAATAAATAGTGTCCAGGACTGTATGTGTATGTTCATTTGCATGGCTTGGTTTGCTGTAGCAGATGAAGCATACTTTTGAAGGCAGCAAACGACCTCCAAAAATAGCAGGCAAATGTTATCTCTTCAGACTGAGCTGTCTTCAGAGTTGCATTCTGAGGCCTGCTTATGTGAACATAGTCTTCCTTCATACTCAGCGTGATGGTATTTTATTTGTGTTTATTTTAGGACTGGAGCTGTAGGCTGTCTTAAAATACAGCTCTGTGTACGAGCGCTAACCATAAAGCAATTGTACTGTAATCAGTTCTAACCAAATAGAGAGCCGATCTTGAGTTTTTTATGGTCCTGCCATTTTTCTGAAAAATTTGGGGTAGACATTGCCAGCTTTTGATGAGAGAAAGGACTATGTCCCCAACGTGCAGTAGGTTTTTAGCAAATACGCCTAAAAGGTATTTCTGCAGGCAGTCATAACAAATCTTGCTGGACTAGGTGCCAGTTCTGATCTGGAATTGCTTGTGGCCATATTAGCGCAGTGCTGAGCTGAAACTAAAGAGCTGTGGAGCTTGTGGATGGTATTCGCACACAGCTTTGGGCTGGCCCAGAGCACAAGCAGAACTGATTTGTGCCTGCTTACAAAATGAGAATATTCTGTACATATAACCCTCACACACCCACTAAAATGTTTTGTTTCCAAATGGAGGTCAGTGAATGAATAGCATTCCTCACAGTTTTCTCCTTTTTAGAGTTTGTGAAGTTGCAAGAGTCAATGGTAGTTCATAAAATACTTTCCTAATGTTTTTTTCCATGTAAGCAATTGCTGTAGCACCTAGGGATTGTTCGGGACTACGAAGAGATCTGGTTAATGCAACTGTAAAAAAGGACAAAAGAGTAACATGAAGGAATCTCAATTATCTGCAATTATCTGGCCTGTCAGCCTGGGGGGACCCGTCATTGAGGCTGTCAAATATTCTATGTACAGACCCTGGACTCACAGGGAAGTGCTCTTTTTCTGTGTGTTTATACACGTGTGTATCTGTGTGCGTGCACGATAATGACTTGTATTTGAAGATTTTTTAAAATATTTGATATATTTTTAAATTTTTCACAAGTAATATAAAAAGAAAAAGCTTGCAGAAAGATCTGTAGTAGTAGTAAAAAACGCAGCAAAGTCTTAACAAACACATTAGGAGTATGGAACTTCTGTAACCTGCTTATCTTCAAACCTGTGTACAGACAAAAAAGAAATAAGAATGTAAAAGCAAGTGTTGTGGAAATGCTTTTATTCAGACTTTAGATATATTTTAAATTGTTTATCCTTGTATCCTCTTGCATTACCTAACTTAATGAAAATCAGCTAAGCAAAAAAAACCCCAAACACCCCTCATACAGATCCTCTTTTTTTATTTGTTCCATGCTCTGATAATTCTCCTTAAAGGGCTCCTTCCAACTGATCTGGCTCCTTCTGGAATTGTTGTGCCCAGGCTTGACACAGGGCTCAACGTGAAGCTTCACCGTTGCCAGAAGACTGGAAAAAGTTTCGTGTGTCTTTCAAACAATACATAGCAGTTCAGTGTTTTCTTTTTTTCACAACAGCAGGAGATGGTTGATACATGTTCAGCTTGTGATTCACTGTAACTCCCAAAATCCTTTGCTGCATTATGGGTTTTTCACCTCTGTCTTATCCATTTTACCGATGAAATTTTACGTGTAGGATTTTGCCTTTGTCCATTATTAAACTTTTTTTTTTTTAAATCTCCCATTTCTCAAGTGTGTCCGTGACTTTTTTAGTTCCAAATCTGTCTTCTGGTATGTTTGAAGTACCTCCCCCAAGCACTCGTATTGTCTTCACCTGCAAATTTAAGAAGCCTTCTCTCTACTCCTTCGTCCAAATCATAAAGACAAAAATGAATGATGCAGGCTCAGGATAAAAGTCTATAACATAATAGTTTCTGAATATAATTTTTAAACTGCAAATGTAGCAGTAAGACAAATGATTTTTCATTTTCTTATAGTTTGTTTTCCTCAGCCAGGAGACATCCAATTTCATTTTCAGGCAGCTTTCTATTTGTTTTGGATGCTTAAAGTTTATTTCCTTCCTCTGGCTGTCAGTTGGCTCATGGTGATAGGGCTGGTTTGAGGATATAGGCCATAGCAGACTTTTTATGTTATTCCTTGGAAAAATTGCTCGGCAAACAGATCATCTCTTTCTCTTGTGAATATTTGCTGTGTATTCCTGTTGCAGATCTTGTCTGTGCTTCTGCTCGTTCTGTAACCAGGAGCGTTGTTTCTTTTTTGTGGCTTGTTCCCTGGGGATTTTGGTGTTTGCTGGCAGTCTCTTTTCATGCTACATGACTTAGGGCTTTACTAGCCACCACTGATCCTTTGAAAATACTTGTTTCTCTTACTTTTGCAATGCCCCTTCTCAGAACTAGCCATGCAGCATGAGTGGGAGGCTTGTCTCGTGTCGTCCCTTGGGAAATTTCCTGGAAAGCTCAGCTTCACATGAGTGCTTCAGTAAGCTAGATGCATGAATCATAACTCTCTGGGGTCCGGAATGCTAAGATACATTTACATCTCTCTAACACATTCAGTGTAGCTGTTACCAATTACAAATATTTGTAAAAGAGATGAAAAAAACTATGTTTTTACTACAAGCAAATCTAAAAGTGCTCGCTCTGTCCTTGTATTGTGTTAACCTGCTGAGATGCTTTCATGATCCATTTAGCTTTCTTAGTCTGAATAAAATATGCTTGCTTTTACAGCAGATTCTTTCATGGAATCCTCCTGAGGTCCATCTTGGATTCACCTCCCATTCTTCTGCTTTACTTTATAGCCCTTGACCCTCTCAGGGAAGGGTCCAGTGTTTCAACTCATTGATTACCGCTTTCTGTCTTTTTGAAAAAAACTGTCATTTTGGATGATCTAATATAATCTTCTGTATTTTAGATGTCTGTTAACTTCTAACTAATTGTGGAGTAAAGCACTCCACTACTGCTTTGTGACTTACATGTCTGAATCATATATTTTATATTGACATAGAAACAAATACATTTTATACTATTAAAATATCTTTAGATCTTTGCAGACCGCTGATCTTTTCTCTCTTTCCAAGTAGAGAGACTTCAGTCGTCTTTTTCCATGATACCTGGGTCAGCCTCAAACATCACTTGACTGGATCTTTCATCTGTCCTCCTGACTCTTACAACAAGATTTTCATTAACTTTGGATAGAGGTCAAATATCATGTAACCATTATCCTTTTGCTATCTCTGTTTCCACTTTTTGGGGGCCAAAGAATTTTTAGTTGCTTTTCTCCTTGTACTTAAATCCTGGATAAGAGAGGAGTGTAAGGAATTATCAAAGCAAGATATTAAAGGATATTAGTTTCTAATATATCTGCAGTTAGAGACAAGTTATTCCTTTTTTCGTTCCATTACAAGCATTTTTAAAAAATGTAAAACCACGGTACTGTAGGTGTCTTTCTCGCTCATCCCCTCCTCTTGAATTCAGTGGGCTTTTATTGAATAAATAAAATTAAATATTGCTGGTTTTATTGAATAAATACTGAAGGCTGGACCAAATGTCTTTTCTGAGTACTTTTCAACATTTTTTTTCCTATATCAGTTCCTTTCAAGAGCAAAAATCAATCTTTTTTTTCAGGAGTTAAAATAAGTCACTCAAAATATGGCTGAGTCTGGAAGATAACTTCAGTAAGTTCAATTTCTTGTAATTTGGAACTCAGAACTGTCTTTATCATGATCTGTAAAAGGACTTATTCAATGCTAGCAACATTGCGGAAGTATGTCTTTCTGTAACATTAGAAACAGGGCTACTCTTTCTTCTCACCTTCGTTTTGATGACTCTTAATGGCTCTATTATTCTGAGGCTTGTGACGACATACCTCGCTTCTGCAGTTGTACAGCTTTTCATCCATGCTATATAAACAACCTGTAACTAAGTGCACAGATAAAGTTTTCCTGAATCTCTAGACTGTACAGACAACTGTGTATTATAAGAGAACTTGGAGAAGAATTAAGCCTCATCATGTTACCATAACATAACTGATATTTTACAAATTATCACAGAAGATGTTAGTGACAGTCCTAACAGAAGGATGTATAGATGAAGCTCCTAATGGAAATACTGTGTGGACTGCTTTATCTTGACAGAAGTTTGCCACAAGAGATAACTGTTATACTCAACAGGTGAAAATAAAACCTTAATTAGAATCATAGACTCATAGAATAGTTTGGGTTGGAAGGGACCTCTAAAGGTCATCTAGTCCAACCCCCCTGCCGTGGGGCAGGGGCATCTTCAACTAGATCAGGTTGCTCAGAGCCCCGGCCAACCTGACCTTGAATGTTTGCAGGGATGGGGCATCCACCACCTCTCGGGGCAACCTGTGCCAGGGTTTCACCACCCTCAGCGTAAAAAATTGCTTCCTTCTATCTAGTCTAAATCTATCCCTCTGTAGTTTAAAGCCCTTCCCCCTTGTCCTGTCACAACAGGCCCTGCTAAAAAGTTTGCCGCCATCTGTCTTGTAAGCCCCCTTTAAGTACTGATAGGCTGCAAGAAGGTCTCCCCGAAGCCTTCTCTTCTCTAGGCTGAACACCCCCAACTCTCTCAGCCTTTCTTCATAGGAGACGTGTTCCATCCCCCTGATCATTTTCATGACCCTCCTCTGGACCCGCTCCAACAGGTCCGTGTCTTTCTTATGCTGAGGGCTCCAGAGCTGGACGCAGGACTCCAGGTGTGTTGGAGTATTGGAGTGGCTATCTGCACCTTTGTTCGGCTGTTTTGCTTGCAGGGAAGATATGATCCTGATACTTCAAGTGAAGGGTTGCTATGCAAATTTATGAGAGTCGTTATTCAAATGGAGGTGAAGGGAAATAATGACTCTTAAATTTACAGAGGCATTTCTGAGAAGACTTCTGGGCGTGTTTAACAGTTATGCTTCGTGAAGCAAATTTCTCTGACAAATAGCTTTATACCTTCCATGTGTGGGTGTTAGTATGAGTGTCTTTAAAAGTAGACATTTGGTTATGAACTATGACCTATAGCTCAACGGAGACAACTTAAAGACATACTATTGTATTTTGGTCTGAGGATCAACAAGTTGTTGCACATAAATTTGTGGAAGTGTTGTTATTTACAGAGAGTCTCAGGTCTAGCAAATAGGTTGAGAGCCAGTAATATGGTAGTTATTTGATTTTGGCACTATTAATAATCCTATACTAGGAAGTCACCTTATGTTGCATATGAAATAAAATTCGTTTAAACATCATTGAAATGCAATTCAGTTAATAAAAATGAACATTTAAGGGTTATCTGTACAATCAGATATCAAACTCTGAAATGTGCTTTTCAGTTTTTGAGAACTATTTTAGATTGTCTATAGCTAGAGGACAGAATGCTTCCACCAAAAACTCCTAAAATGAAAGTGGACTGTAAGTACAAGGAAAATCTAATTTCTTTCATACTGAACTAGTTAATGTGTCCTAAATGTGTAGGACTGTGCATCTCAAAGGGACTCTCTGAAACTAATGACATTTGATAAATTTTAGTCGTCTTAATCCTGTTAAAGCTGTAAACTTCTCTGAGAAAATTAATCTGGAAAGTTTAAAGTTTGAAAGAGCTCGAGTGTTGCAGTTGAATGCTGAGGGGGAGGGGAAATATTCTCCATGCTATCAATAAGCATAAGTAAAACCAAATTTACTGAAGAATTTTTTAAAGAGCATTTTCTTGAAATAATTGAGGTTTTGGTGTACACTGCAGATTTGAAGCAATTGAAAATTATTCATAATCTTAAAACTCTTTATTAACTTCAAATGTGAAAAAGAAAATGCTAGCTGCAGCTGTGTTACAGACTCACAGTTCTGAGTATCAGGATTTCTTTACTGCAAATTTGGCAAGAAAACTTCAGATATTGGTTCTCTATGTAACATATGGGATATTTCTGTGTCAGATTAATTATTTCAAGGAAAATATATACAAAATCGCTTTGCTCTTATCCTTTTTTTTTTTCCAAATCCAACCTAAAATCTCATCTGATGATAGGTCATATGTTTGTGAAGCACTTGAACACCAAACAAACAGTAATTTGACTATAAACATATCATGTTTTACACTGCTTTTTATGCATAGCGATTCCAAAGATTTGACAGTCTTTGTAGATTACAATCTACTAAGTAACTGCAGATGTGACTTTTTTGTTTGTTTGTTTTTTAGCCAGATGGCTTAATACAACATAGGCAGAAATATGCTACCTGACTGGTGGCAAATCAAAACCAAGTTTCCTTATGGAAGTATGGTCAAAGACTAGATAATAAATACATTTATCTATGTGGAACATTGCCAGTGGAATATATTTATATAAACATGTAAAATATGTTTACATTACACTGGTATTGGTGAAATGCTTTTTTTGAAGGGGAAGGGTTAGGGTTAAGAGCACATTCTAGCTAAGCCTCTAGTCAAATGCTAAATTTATTGCACACTCATCCCAACAACTTCAGTGGGGCAACGTTATATGCCTTAATTCACCTAGCATTTAACTAGTGGGTAATAGGATTTATTTGGATAAAACCAGATTTGTTGTGGATATTTTTTTTAAACTGTTTGTAAGATATATCATATTTCTTACATTCAAGTTATTTTTCAGACCAAATATATTACGCACTCTAAAAATGTCAGGCTCTCATAAGTAACTTTACAGGAGCAGATGATATATAACAATATATATCTATAAAGCTATAATGATAGCTTGATACATCTATATATTGGCAGAAAGTATCTGCTATATGTATAAGTTCTATGCTTTGTAAACACAAGATTTCATAGGCAATTTAAAGGAAGCATTTGGTTGGTTAAGAAGTTGTATTCTTATTTAATTTGCCTCTGAACAGCTTGGTGGAATCACAGCATTCAGTAGGGCAGTCAAGTGTAAATGCTGGTAAATACAGACTAACTGTTCCGAAGTTGAGTTTTGCAGAGGCTACCCTTTACTTACAGTCCAGGTTTGAACATCAAATAGGTGTGTTTATTAGCTTTTCTTATTTTCTGAGTAGTTGAGTGTGCCTACATTTTTTTAATTTTTAAATTTTTCTCTGTACCCTGAGCATGTTCGCCTGTTTTGGAAAAAAGGCAGGATGGAAAACATGGAGCACCAGAAATAAATCTGTGTTTCTCAAACTCTATTTGGTCAAACAATCTCATTGTTTAGAAGTCTTCCAACTTGTATGGCATTTCTACAGTCTTGCTCAGATTGATGTTTTTAAGGAAAAAGACGTGACTAGTTTACTACATCTTAACATGCTTTACTACAATAACACCACACCTATAAAAGTCATTCTGGTTTTGCAGCTTTCAGGCTAAATTCTCTTCTGCCTGAGAGGGAGCAAAACCACTTTTTCCACATCCCTCAAAAATTGTCCTAATCCCTTGGCTATAGGTTATCAAACATAAACAGAGGTTAATGCTCTATTCTATATAGAGTGCAATCCTGGAGGCGTTAGGTATGCTGTTCGCTCACCTACCGGGTCAGTGCCTTCAAGGATGAAAATGATGATCAAGTAGATGTCCATTTTCTAGGTACTAATTAGGTTTAGAAATTAGGTGCAAAGTTGCTCAGACTTGCCAGGACAGGTGGTAAGGTGCACCTGTGGTACTTAGATATCTATGAGCTAAACAGTAACTGAGCAAGATGATTCAGGATTGCATTGTTGCCTACCTTCTGTCCTAATGTTTATTCTCCTCTGGTCATTAAAGTCTGTTAAGAACACATTCCTGAAGGCCCAATCTTAAGTTCCTAATGGAATAAAAAATACTGTTCTGCTTATAACGTTTCTCAATAAATACGTGAATGCATTGGATTACTGCTTATTATATATTATTGTTAGTGCTGAAACCATTCTTGGTGTTACAAATATTTTATACTAAGTGAGTATCTGTTAAGCCTATGTAGGCTCTTATGTGTTTTTAACTTCAAGTACCTGAGTATTGCTAGTGGCTACATGAGTTTATTAATATTCAGACAATCTGTTTTTCAATGGTAACCTTAGAAAAAACAATGAAGCCAACATTTGTAATCTAATTTTAAATTATGATCTATTGTAGTTGTAGATATTACTGCAATTTCAAAATGAAATTTTATACTTTTAGTGTTTAGCTAATACACATTGATAATTAATTTTTTTTTTAAAAAGCAAATAATGGCAGGATAACACAATACTTTTTAAAAATTAGTTGGATTTAAATTCTGCCATTCAGCCTAATAGAAAAAACTTTCCCTGTCTCCTGCCAGTATTGTTCAGTCTGTGAAGATACAATGAAGTTAAACTGATTTTCTTCTCCTGTTAGAATTTAGTAAGCAAGTCTATTGATATAGTCCATATTTATGCAAACCCAGTGTCCTCTAATGTCTGCTTGGGTGCTGTAGGAGACGTAGTATGGACACAGAAAAGGTGTACATACTTTACTGGAGATTCAGTTGCCTTCTAAAGAAAGCTGGTCATTATTTGAGGGATCAAATTAAGATGGAAGGCTGCTTGTAAGAATATAATAAGAAGATGGGATCAAGTGGGATCGAGTGCAGCCTCAGCAAGTTTGCAGATGGCATCAAGCTGAGTGGTGCGGTCGACACGCCAGAGGGACGGGATGCCATCCAGAGGGACCTGGACAAGCTGGAGAAGTGGGCCTGTGTGAACCTCATGAGGTTTAACAAGGCCAAGTGCAAGGTCCCGCACCTGGGTCGGGGCAACCCCCAGTATCAATACAGGCTGGGGGATGAAGGGATTGAGAGCAGCCCTGCCCAGAAGGACTCAGGGGTACTGGTGGATGAAAAGTGGGACACGAGCCAGCAATCTGCGCTCACAGCCCAGAAGGCCAATCGTACCCTGGGCTGCATCAAAAGCAGCGTGGCCAGCAGGTCGAGGGAGGTGGTTCTGCCCCTCTACTCTGCTCTGCTGAGACCCCACCTGGAGTACTGCGTCCAGCTCTGGAGCCCTCAGCATAAGAAAGACATGGACCTGTTGGAGTGGGTCCAGAGGAGGCCACGAAAATGATCAGGGGGATGGAACACCTCTCCTATGAAGAAAGGCTGAGAGAGTTGGGG
>NW_008824356.1:1299277-1306914 GCF_000699105.1 Pygoscelis adeliae
CAGGGGGGGTTGGACTAGATGACCTTTAAAGGTCCCTTCCAACCCAAACTATTCTATGAGTCTATGATTCTAAGATGAAAGAATTGAGAGCTAATAAATAGAAGAAGAAATAGAGAAACAATAAGAAATTCCTGTCTGTTGTGATATCATTTCTGAGTAGAAAAGTGAGAACTACTTGGTTAGTCTGCTGTTATTTATGTATCAAGGGAATGAAAGCAGCTAAGAGCTGGAAAGGACTTAACTGGTAACCCCAGTGATAATGGATGATCTGGTGTGCATAATTTATCAGGATAAATGAATAAATAATAAATGTTGCAGACAGTGTGCTGGACCCTTTTTAAGCTTGGACTTTCTTTCTAGAAGAGCAGGGAAAGAATACCAACAAAAATGATTGGAATTACTGCTTTTGTGACAAAGGGACTTGAATATTCCTTGGAGTGGTAGAAGACACCAGACACCCTGACACCAGAGCAAAAGAGATTTTTAAAAAAGAAAAAAAAAAGAAGAAGAAAAAAAGGCATAGGTTATCTAATTGACTCATTTGGGGTCCATATGCACAGCCTTTGGAAAGGAATTGTGAACAATGAGTGGAACAATTAAGCCCTCCCTTAGTGCAAGGGTACAATCTGAACAGCTCCCTTAAATCAGCTTCAAAGCATACCAGTAAGGAAGGGTACACTGAGCAAAAATCTCGCAACCTGTGACACTCCCTCCAAGGGAGTGCTCTTCTTGCGATAGTAGAGATGCATTCATTAGTTTCTGAGCAATGTATTTGGATAGAGAAGGGTGGTGTGTAATTCAGGGGGGTGTAGATATAAGAGTAGAGTAGCATCTGCAATGCTATGCAGGTCCTAAGGTTGTCCTAAAATAGACATTTGGATTATTCAGCAGTCAGGAGACTCAGAAGAAAAGTGAACATTTGCCTGTGAAAAGGGAATTGGAGCGAGCTCTAAGATGAGGAAAAAAGTGGGTGTTTTACCACTCTCAGTTTCTTCATCTAGTTCTAAAAATAACAACTCTGCAAAATCTCACTCTCATTTGGATATCTGCACTCCTGAAATATATACTTATTCCACAATTTCTGATTTAGCTCTCAGCAATACATGAATGCATGTAAGTGCACTTTGACCAAATATAATGATTATTTCTCCCTCTTCTCACTTCACATTGCTCCTATGTTAAAATATTCTAATACAGGCTTTAGAAAATAAGCTAATGTACTCTACCAGTGGTCTCTGGAGAAATATTAAAGTAAATATCAAATTCCAGCACAGATGTTTGTTACCTATTACAGTCTTCTCTAGTCTTTATCCTAATCTGACTCAAACACAAATGTTTACTGGATATAATGATGTAATGATATAAATACTTTTCAGTATGATGAAAAAATGTTGTATGTTAAGTCATCATGCAAATTAATTAACCAAAACATTTGCTGATGGAAAGTATTTTGTTGTTTAGTATATGTATATATGAAGATAACACCACCTACTGATGTCCAGATTTGCTGGTAAAATCTAGATTAATACTATTTCAATAGTACGAGTAAGATTTAGTAATGTCAACATTTAAATTAAAGGTAATTGACACTATATCATTATTTTTATTTGTAAGTAAGGATGCCAATGGGAATTTTTATTATAGTAGTTGTGTCTTGGTTGAAATAATTTATTTTATAAATATATATGTAAATATATGCGTGTGTGTGTATAAACAAAACCATAAGCACAAAAAGCAGTGCCACAGAAATCCTCCTGGTGATTTTTTTCTTGAGGATTTGTTTGAGTCTATATGTAGTTTAGAAGGTAGGATATTATTACGTTTTATAACAGTCATCTAGTTCTGATCTGCATTGTGAACCATTACGTTTACAGACATTTTCTTACTTTGCATAGTTCAGTGGGCTTTGTGGACATATTTCTTATTAGTCATTATACTGGCAGGGTTTGTTGCTTTTTCAATTTATAATTACATGTCACTTATTACAGATATCTAAAAACTGTAATATGGCATAAGGGA
Source organism: Pygoscelis adeliae (assembly GCF_000699105.1). Taxonomy (NCBI): domain Eukaryota; kingdom Metazoa; phylum Chordata; class Aves; order Sphenisciformes; family Spheniscidae; genus Pygoscelis; species Pygoscelis adeliae. The sequence continues at coordinate 1,301,297 of NW_008824356.1, forward strand.
GCAGTCAATGAACAGGCACAGAAAATTGCACAAAATGTAAGGAATTTTTTAGTTTGCTTCATTACTGTTAAAATTGCCTGATGGGCTTTTATTATGAGAGAGTTGACAGAAGAAATTTCAGGTTATAGAATGATTGCTGTCTGAATGCCAGAAATGCAGCATGAATATTTCAGTAATATAACACGTTTACGTTTTAGTAAGAAGTTCCACACGTTTGTGATTTTTAAATATCCTTGGATATTTGCCTCTCGAATTATATGAATTCTTCCTCAGAATGAAATCCCTTTTTGTATAGTTAATCATTAAAAAGCCTTCTGTGAATTGATGCAATTCCTTCGTAAATCAATTAAAACCTCACAACTAACAAGCCAGCAAGCACAGCAAAAGGGTGTTGTGTATTTTCTTGTGGAGAACATAATGACATGTCTGTATAGCTATGTTTATACTTTTAATTGAAATGTTGCCCTATGCATAGTACCCATCCTGTGACTGAGGTGCATGAGATGTCTTCTGGAGGATTGAGATGAAGTTCATGTGGCCTTGCCCAAGCCTGATCTGTCTTCTTGGGGCAGTTTGGGAACTGTGCTGGACCCTGAGCTTTGTGGGTCTGGTGACTAGTGACCATGTCTCTAGTGACATTGTGCAGAATCCACCAATCCTTTTCTTAAGGATTGCTCTGGGGCTTGGCGTCATTGTTTGCATCTAACAAATATAGCTGGGTGGCAAGTCTGGGCAGGAGCCTAGGTTCAGGCTGATGTCTGACTGACATTGTAGGTGTAGTGATGCCGTCTTCTTCAGAAAAGGTTATAAATACACACTAGATTTTTTTTTTTTCTTGGATTGTCTTAGGCTTCCTTGAGTTGTGTGTAAAGAAGCATTAGTAGTATTACATAAATACAGCCAAAAGATTTGATCTGAAGATTTTAACGTGTTCCATGTAACTGTCTCTAGTGACATTGTGCAGAATCAAAGACACATGAACAAGCTTTCTCTCTGAACAGGGGCAGAACCATTTACAACAGACTGTGCAGAAAAAGGGAGGAAAAGGAGAATTAATACCTTACCAGTTCCATCTGCTAAAGCTTTATGGATGCTCTCTCCTCTTTCTCCCTGTAAACGATTCCCTGGAGGAAGATAATAGCTTTTGTGGAGTCAGTTATGATTCTAGGCCTTGCAATTCAAAAGATGGAGCATTTCTTTTTTTGGAAATGTTTCCATTTCTTTTTGGAAAACGCATGTAATTTAGAAGGCATAAAGTAGCACTGCATTAGCAATCGTAGCACTCCAAAATTCTGACAGACCTTTCATAAGTTTTCACGAAATATAAAATCTACTGAGTCTAGTAATACCTTGCAATTTCCCTTTCCCATTGAGCAGTGTATTTACTTCTCATAATCTATATTAGCTGAGAAAATGCATCTCATAAATTTCAGTGAACTATATTGCTTTTATTCTCCTTAGTTGGCCCTGCAACCATACCTGCCCTTAGCAGTATGTATGTAACTCTTAGTGGTTACATACTTCAAAAGGGACTTGAAACAAGTTACAATATACAGTCTTATCTTTGGTGCAGCCATTCATCTCTTTGTGTTCTGATGAGTACATTTGCTTCTGATCACAAATTTTACAGACGTTCAAAAGGCGAGAAAGCAAGGTAATGTTTCTGCAGAATAGGTTCTGTAGATTTAATCATAATTCATCTGGTAATGTATAGGGAATAGATGATTTTGTATGTGCATTTCCAATGTGATTGTGATCTGAAATTCTGAAATATGTTCTTTTGAATATTGACATTATATATAGAGAGGCATATATGTGCGTAAATATATGTGTATGTGTATATATCATGTTTGTAATACAGTAAAAGAAATTCAGCGCCACTACTACATCAGTATTTGTATATCCACTTATTCCTTGTGCATTTCTGTTTTTTCTCCAAGATTCTTCTGAATTATCTACCCTAAAATATTTGAGCTACTATACTACAATTCACTGTAGTACATAATTTAATTTGTGTGTGTGTGTGTAAGATCTCTGTGTTTACAGTTCACCTTGTTCTTCATGTTATTCATTGTTATTCAGTTATGTATTTATATATAGTTATATATATAGTTATATATTGTTATTGAGGGCTACTCTATGTCTATGTGTCTATTTCGTACACTGACAGAATAAAAACTTCTGGCATGACAGAATATTGCTAATGTCCTTTGGGAAGCAGAAATTGTACCCAAAGATCAATGTTATATTTTAAATGGTGCAAAGTATCTGTGCTTTTGGATACAGTAAAGTATCCAAATGACCCCCGGAATAATAGAAACAGAATTGAATTTGTAAAGCTCTTAAGCTATGTGGGATGAGCTAAATAGTTTATACACCACTCAGTCAGCCTGTATGAAAGGTATGGTTGGAATTTGTCACTACATCCCAGCACTATCCAGCAGCTAGAAGACAAAATTGTCAAATGGAATTCTGCAAAATCATTAGCCAACCATGCTCTAAAAATCATAAGGCTGAAATACTAAACTGAATATTCTTGTTTGCTCTTCAGCAATTATGTTGAGGCTATATTTTTAAGAAGCAAGCAAGGAAAGAAACCTTTTAATTAAATCCAGGATTTTGAGATAATAAGTGAATTTCACAATCTGGACATTTAAGAATATTATCGGGTATCATGAGATTCATGATAAAATACAAGGAAGAGGGATATTTCCAAGGGCAATACAGTAGGATTTGTCTAGACGTGGTACCATTCAAGCTATGCTATGTTTTCTTTGCTGAGGTTGTCTGGACTTCTTTCATACAGCGTTTATAGGGACTTCCTGAAAGTTCAGATGCCTGGTTTAACTGTGAAGACAGGACAGTTTGTTACGCATGTTTTTGTCCATTATCAGGTACAAGGATCCCTTCTTTTACCTATTTTTCACATGGGGCTAGCATCTTAACTTGAAATGGATAATTTTGATACGTTGGATTAAAATAGGAAATGTTACGCAGTGTGTTACCTGTAAATGTGTGTAACCTCATATGGATTCTTGCATACGATGCACACAAATATAATCTTCTCTTCAAAGAGTAGTTTAAGTATCCACATTGTTTATGAATCTAGGCCAGCAGTTCAGTGTCGGAGATTAAGGCAGAAGTAAATAGGAAAAGTATACACGGGAAGGGAGCCAGTCTCTTTTTTCCACAGGAACATTGCATCTCTGGTTACGAATAGCATTGTTTTCTTTCAAAGAAACACAAAATACCAACAATGCTGTATTTCTTTCAAACTTCAGGTAGAATAAGTAAGGAACACTGAAAACATGCTTTTTTACCTCATTACAATTTAAATTATATGCTTTTGATTTTCAGCTGAGATCTGCAAGAATAGCTTCCCAGACTCCAATCTGTTCCAGACTCTTTCTTTATCCTAATTACAAATTAAATACTTATAATATATCTTTCTCAATGTCTACCCCTGTTTTCTCTTTCTATTTTTTTAATGCTGAGGAATAAATAAATACAGCATCAAACTAAGCATTTGAGTGGCAAAGACTTCATGGTGATCTTCACTGCAATTTAAACCACCATTCTCAGTTTTGTAGTTACAGTATTTGGGATTGATTTGTGAATTTTGCACCAGTGCTTAATTGTTAGCTGGATTTTCTTTGCTACTATGTTGTCTTATACAGGAGATCTGAAAAAGCAAATCAGAATGACAGGGCCACACATGTAAGTTATTATAGAGGTTGCTTGAAAAATTACCAAGGAAAAACCCACGTTATACAGGTATCTTACAAACTGCTGAAAAAGAGATTGTCATCTATTCAGAAGAACACACGTGTCGGTGCAAACCAGCTCAGGGAGCTTTATTTTGTTAGGTTGCAAATCAGTTTCTAGCTATTGGTTGCTAGCTTTATTTTCCAGCCTCTCTCTTCTGTTTTCTTGTCCTTTATGCTCTTTTCGGGCTCTCTCTCTCACAATTTTTGTCTTTCAAAACTCCCATCTGATTCTTGTCCTTTTTCATTTTCTTCTTCCTGTTTGTCCTTCACCAAAGCATATTGCCGAGTCATCTGCTACCATGCTGAATTGCTACTTCAAAAAGCCGTTCTTTTTTTCTTAACCTGGACCAATGCCATGTTCTGTGGAGAGGGCAGGGGCCTGCCAGAGCACGTGTTTAAGAAATCCTTACTGCATTAGAAATGAAAGAGGGAAGTAGAAGACAATGCCGTTCTCTACACATGGGCCTTATTTCATTTTAGTGCCTTTTTTTTTTTTTTTTTTTTAAGTCTGGCTTTGTGTAATTTCTATGACCGCAGAAGAGTAAAGAGAAAGTTCAGTTTAAAATCTTTAATACCTTTTCTAGTACGCTCAAAAAAATGAATGCGTAGGTACGTAGGGTGTAGGACTTCCTTCTGCTTCAAAGAGTTTCTAGTATGGTCGTGGTATGTTCCTGCAGCAAATTAGCTAGTCAACAGTTGCCTGTGTGTGTTCACCCACAGTCCTGCATGACTAGAATCTGATCTTGCTTACTTTAATGGAGGTTTTACACTTAGTCTTGCATGTTCCCTTATTAAAGACCAAGATTCAGTTGTTATAATTGAATAGATACTGGTTTTGTTGCCCTGCTGTTTGAATAATCTGGCCTTGAATAAGAAATACAGCTATTAGCATTTATAGAAAGGAGGCAACTTAATTTTGGTAGTGAAAACTGGCAACTGAGAAGGAACTATAAAGTAGACATCTACAAGAATTTCCAAGAATTCTCCATTAAACTGCAGTTATTAAGTGGTTCAAGTCTACTTTGAAGGCCTCACTTCATCAACCTGTTCCAGGTAAGCGGACCTTACTATTTTGCAGAACTAGCTGCAATTGGGAAATTACCCAGTGCATAGATGTCTACTTACCAGGGCCAAAATGAACAAAAATCCAAAAAGCTACACAAAGTCAAAACCTCTGCATTTAGCAATATACAGAAAGCCAGAGAACTAATGTACATTTAGGACATAGTTTTGCAAAACGTGCATGATGGCCACCTTATGCTCCGGGGAAGCCCTTGAACTGTATGGAACCACTCAAATGTGGAGTTTAATAACACATTTGAGTTACTTTTTAGCATGTAAACAACATGTTTATAATGTTGTACCTCGTTATTTTTATAAAGGATTAAAATGTCTTTATTGCATTGTACCCCTATTAGAGAAATTACTTTCAGAAGGTACAAGTTTTTTATCACGTAGGAAAATCTTTGTTATTTATCTTCTTGGTTCACTGTATAAGGAGATAAAGGAGATAAATTATGTTTCAAAAATATTGGCTTTGTGTGTAATTAATTGCGTTTATTATGTACATTAATTTTCTTTTCATTAATTATTTCTATTCATAAAGCATTTGTGAGAAAACCATGCTAAATATAGTGTCCTTGAAAGCTAGAATTTCTGTAAAAAAAAAAAAAGGGGAAAAAAAAAAAAGCCCAATGTGAAACCCCAGAACCTCTGTGCAATAGCCTTCAGTAACGATGTTTAGTAACGTCAGTATTAAAAAAAGCAATGAGACATTTCTGATACGGTTTACTTTACACCAGGCAGATTTTGGTTGCGATTGTGCTGCAGCACCACCTAGTGCTCCAGGGA
>NW_008824356.1:1306926-1307547 GCF_000699105.1 Pygoscelis adeliae
TGTGTGGAAGAAAAAGGGGGCGGGGAAGGTAAAAAAAAAAAAAGTTTGGTATCACATGAACAGACCTTTGGAGTATCAATAGTAATTTGCAAGGGTTTTTTAATGTTTATCTGAAAAAAATCGTTACTAATGTGTCGAATTTAGCATAAGACGACTTATAAAATAAAATGCTTGATCTTGCAATGGTAGAGCTGATACAGAGCCCTTAGGGAAATGTGTGTACATTTATGTATATAATTATATTTATAAATATTTATACTGGTACCCCCGTGAAACATTCAATTTCTACAGTGCTTTATATGAGAAAAATAGCAGCCTGGCAATGCTGCTAATCATAGAATCATAGAATCATAGAATCATTAAGGTTGGAAGAGACCTCCAAGATCATCGAGTCCAACCGTCAACCCAACACCACCATGCCCACTAAACCATGTCCCTAAGCGCCTTATCTACCCGTCTTTTAAATGCTTCCAGGGATGGGGACTCAACCACTTCCCTGGGCAGCCTGTTCCAATGTTTAACCACTCTTTCAGTAAAGACATTTTTCCTCGTGTCCAATCTAAACCTCCCCTGGCGCAACTTGAGGCCATTTCCTCTCGTCCTTTCGCCAGTTACTTGGGA
>NW_008824356.1:1308034-1323604 GCF_000699105.1 Pygoscelis adeliae
AGGCCAGGATGCCATTGGCCTTCTTGGCCACCTGGGCACACTGCCGGCTCATGTTCAGCCGGCTGTCGACCAACACCCCCAGAATGGGAGACAGCGTTCAACTTAGGGTGTTGCTGAAGAGGGAGACGCCTATAACCCCAGAAGTTTCTCCTTGTATACAAAATTACAGCTTCTCTCATTCTGCATGGGTCACTGGATAAATTAATGTTTTAGTTGTTCTTACCCGCTATTTTGAAGATGTTTACACAGTGCAAGTTAGCATGATCACACCCACTATATACTTGATATAGCGGACCAGACAGACACAACGTGACTTGGCCTTCAGTACAAAATAAACCGGTAGCAAAATCAGGAGTAAGAATAAGTTCTTTCAGTTCCCCCAGTCCAGGAGACCACTGCTGTTATCACCCCCTCACCCTCTCGGGCAGCACCTAAGGCAAGGTCCCTCTCTGTAATAGCACGGTTCTTCTACTGTTTTGTTTACACTTCACAATTTATTTTAATCAAAATGAGCTTTTATTTTTTGCAGTAAGCATTATTACAAAACAAGTTTTCTGGAAAAGGTGCAGACATCAATATAACAACATTCTGGAAATGTAATGTATCCAGCATGATAAAATTTTAGCATGAGAAATGCCCTTACACATTAAGTAAACTAATGGATTTTGTTTAACTTCCTTTGATAAGTTAGTGGCCATCTAAATATGTAACATCTAGATATGTTTCTTAATAGAAACATGATAAACTCCTTTTATCCAAATGTACTTACGTTATCCTTCACTGAAAACACAAACCAAAAAAAGTTAAAAGATGTAAGATAGGCTGAACTTGGAGCTCAGAAAGAGGCTGATTATATGAGCTGGCACATATCCTCAAAAGTATCTGTGCTCTGCCTTAAAAATCTCTGTGTGTGCTTTCCCTTCTTTTTTTTCCTTCTATGAAATCCTATAAGAATTATTCACACATAACGCATACAGATGTGCACATCAAACCCTAGTAAGAAGCAATGTGAAATATGCAACAAAATACTGTACTGATTTTGTGTGTGGGATGAATAAGGGGCTGCCAGTCCACTGAAGCAGTGATAAGAACAAGATTTTTGTATGCCACGTTTCCCCTAAGCTCTGTTTTCTTTCTGTTGCCTTGGAACAATATGTGCATTCATTTAACTACGGAATAAAACTGTTTGGTCTTTTGCATAGTTTCATTTCGCTGCAACTCAGATGGACTGAAAGAACAGCTGAATAACTTGATATTGAAAACTTAAAGGTCATGAATATTGGATGTAACAGCTGTTTCCATCAAAAAAATTGAATGATGTAATCCCATTGCCTAGAAATGTCTGGAATGTGACAATCAGTCACTTGGAATAGAAGAAGGAAAACCAGCTTTAACCAGCCTTTCATTTCCTAGGAAAGACCATGTTTAGAGTTTTGCATGATTAAATCCTTCAGGGCAAAAGCTAGAACTGTCATTTGTCTAGCTATCTATTCTCTACAAAATATTAGAAATGCAATTTAGAAAAATAATTCCTCTGCAGTAGCCTTACTCAGCTTTTGGTTTTTCAGGAGGATGATGAAATGTCATAACAGAAAAGTCTGGCTCCACTTAGAGTCTTTCAATTACAGTATATAGCTCTGAATACGTCAATTCATACTTTGTAATGATAACAAATTGAGGATTTTTTTAATAGGATACTAAGCTTGAACAGTGTAAGTGAAATCTGCAGCTTCATCTGTTTTCAGTGCACTTGTTTGCTAGAATAAGTAGGAAGCCAACGTGTGCAGTCCAGGCAGCCCTGTTTAATTCCTTATTTTCTGAAAGAAAGAATTTTAAAACGTAGGGAGGAACAGATTAAACCTTCAGTCTCTGTTGTGTGCAAATGGAAGATATGCTGTGACAAAGGGATACGTATTAGGTATGCAGTGAAAAAAATTATTCAGCTTCTCAATGACTCTCAGTTTAAATGCCACTAATGAAAATGCCAAAGGCAGCATTCACTGATGTTTTCTTTATCAAAAGGAGAGGTTAATGTCTATACTATTTCTCTATGCCTCACATTAGGTGAATTTCTTCACTATTTTTTCTGAAGACATTAAATAAATGCAAATGCATGCAGTAGGACCAGCACTTGGGACAGATTTGTTGTTAAACTTCATTTTTTAATTAAATTATGTTGACAGACTGCAAAAACTGTCATGTTAGAATTAATCTGTTTTGGTTTTGATCTATTTGTTGCTTCTAACTGATGTGTTTTTCTTTTTTGTTTATGATGACTTAGGGGGGGTACTTAGGGAAAAATTTAGGGGAAAATATGAAAATATCAGTTAATTTAAACTTCATTAAGTTTCAACTTTCCTACTCTTGTATTTAGACTTGGTTATATTACCTGTAAGAGAATAAAACCATCCTATTCTGATTTCTTCAAACCCCCAAACTGAATTTTACCTAAAATTTGCGGAACAACATAGTATCACGCATCCGACACTCGTCTTGATACCCTTCTTGAATTATTGTGCGTAAGTCTTTGATGTACTCCATGCATAGCTACACTTGTGTGAATTACTAAATACCAAGTAGAAGAGAGATCTGAATTTTCGTCTCTTGCATCCCACTTGAGAACCACAAAACATAATGGGCTGTAAACCAATTTTTTTTAGTCATGCACATTGAGTCACTTATACAAACTGGATATCAGGGAGAGAAAACCAATTCTGCTTTTGAGAAACTTTGCAGTCAAATTGTACACAAATTTCTTCACAAAATTTTGATTTAAATTAATAGATATTTTTCTCCAGTGAAGATTTATTTAACTGGAAAACTTGAAACTAGCTTAACTCACGTTATCTGGCTCTGTTTGACAAACTCATAAAAGATCAGGTTGGTTGCAGATGAGGGCTGCATTCTTAGTCTACTATATAAAAAATGTGAGTTTGTAATATAAATTACGTAGCTGTCTGGTTGGTAAAGGTAGCACAAGGGAAAAAACATAGGAATAAAACCCCAAATGAAAGTATATCATTGAAAAGAGTTACAGTGAAGTTACAAGTTTGAAAAGAGAAACCTTTCATATCTTATTTCTGATATTTTTTTCCTAAAACCCCAAAACCCCTCATTATTAACAAATCAGTAATTCCTTTTAAGAGTGTATAAGTCAACCCATGAGTTATGAAACTGATCACGGGTGTTGCTTCATTGAATGTTTGCATTTTACCTAACCCTTCTAAAAGTATTTGTATTTCAGGGAAAACATATGACTCACTCATGAATTCTACCCCTGAGTTGTTTTCCTTACTGCCTTCTCTCTTTCACATCTCCAGAATAATTTGCCGAAAATGTGCCCCGTTGTGCAGAGCTACTAGCAAGAAAGATCTTTCAAAACATTTATGATTAAACCATCCAGCTCTGCTGAATTATCCTCTTACTATGTAGTGTTTGTTTATTAAAAAGTCAGCTCATGTATATTATTCTGCCTATATTTCTTTCACCATGGAATTATTAATGATCTTCAAAGTTTTTCTGATTAAGATGGTAGTCCATTTCCAACTCATCAGTAGACTACATGCCTTTCTCACCCAACTTGACTCATCTATAGCTCCCTCCCTGGAACAGGGAGTGCTATCAGCAAGTAAAATACTAGCTAGTAATGCAAACAACATGCTGAGATGTGTTTCTTGGAGTTACTTGGTATTCAACAGGAAATGGATTTCCTGCTATTAGACAGGTATGAATCAAGTTTCAAAGAGAGAACTGATCCACTGATCCTCAATTATACTTTCTCAGCATTTTACAAGCTAAGCCCCAGAACAGAGGAAGCCCTTGCAGATTCATAGCATCTCAAGGTATCGTGCCACTGTTGCATATAAATTAAATAAAGCTTTTCATTAACCATGGAAAATCTGTTTCATATTGTAAGAAGGATATAAACCTACTGTAGCCTATGTATCTACCTATTTAAGTACTAGCACTTGATGAAAAATTATATTTTTCCTATGAAAGATATATTTCTGAACCAGAATTATTTGAAACTGGAACTGAAATAATTTGCAACTGAAATAATTCAAAATAATTTTGAGCTATGATTTTTAAAAATTTGGCCAGAGAGCTTCACATAACATTGTTCTAAATGACTTGAGTAAAACCAGGTAATGCAGTGTAGGATATAATCTTTGAGCACAGAGCAAGCAACTGTGGCCAAATCTGGAAATGCTGCTTCAGTCAAATTTTTATCCCCTCTAATCTGAAGTCAGTAGTCCTAATCTGCTTTTTTAGTAAGCACTGAAACAAAACATTTGCCTTACTGGTATTTTTCCTGCCATTTTTGAATCAAATACTGTTACCCTGTTTTTTTTAAATTACTGCTTATTCCTACGGAAGCTAACCTATTTATATGTTCAGGAATTGATCTAAAATGGAAAACGCATCTATTTTAATGCAGATTTTGTGATTCCCAGGTTTTAAAAAAGAGGATGTCTGAGAGGGGAAAAATCTTTTTTATTAACTTCCTCCTTAGAGTTTTTGATAGCTGAGGCTATCCTGCATTAGCAAACCAATGCTTTCATGATGTCTTCAAATAATTACGTTATGATATTTCATAAGAAATCTTCTCTTATAATGGTATTCTTCTGAAAAAAGGTAATTGTTTATCCATGACAATAACGTTTCTGTCCTCACGCTCAGAGTTCAGAAGTGTGTATGCATTCAGGTACTGTACTATTTGTGGTGACTATAGTATCCTTCTGAGTGTTGACCATCTCAAAGATATATGAATGGTCAGGTTACTCAAAAACTCTAGCTCTTGATCTTGTGATATATTTGAAGACTCTGTCTGGTGCCTATATTGTGTTTTAAATTTTGCTGTTTGGGATAGCTCTAATGCTCAGCTTGTTGCTAATTGCTTTGAATGCCATCTCAAGTTTGTATGTAACTCAGGATACATTTGATATTTTTAAATGAGGACAAAATGAATTTATGTTGTTTTCACCATTGTTTTCTCAATATTCTTAATTCTTAAAATTCTCATTTTGCTTCAGGTAAATTTTGCTACAAGATCAAGGGAGCAGTTTCATTGTGATTAGTGACATGTAGAAGTACTAAATCATTTGCAAAAGCAACAACTTTTCTTGCTGGGGATTTTTTTTTCCCCATCTTTTACTTTTTCCTTTAAAACAAATATCTCTCTTAATGGTGTTTCTGATTGTGGAACTTTCAGAAAAGCTTGTCTTGTGTTTGTGCACGTACACAAGCTGGCTGACCATTATAGCTCTATATCTGGGGCGCTCAGAGGAGCTGTTTGTCGTGGTTCCATCTGTGAGGTTAGATCTGCCACTATTGGAAGTATGAGGATGGGTGGGAACAAGAAAGCTGATCTACGAACAAAAAAATAAAAAAGAGGGGGGGAGGAATGAAAATGAACAATGAATGAGGGTGTGGAGGTATGACTGAGCCTTTCGACATGACTTTGAAATAGTTAGACAGGCAGAGAATTCAGAAGGAATCCAGGGCAAATGAGGGGTTACCAAAGGCCTGTGCAGAAGAGGGAGCCCTTTTCAAGATAACCAAGGAGAAATGAAAAGATATTGTTAGAGTCCAGCTGTAATAAGTTCAGCTCCATAAGTGATTTTCTGCTCCTATTCAGAATGTAATAGGTAATTATTACAAATATGAACATTACAAAAGTAACAGTCTCTGTTTTGTAAGCGATGAATCATTCCATTGGGGAAGTCATAACTTCCTATTAATACATTTGTTCCAAGCATATGACCTACCAGGTCCTAAAATAAATTCTAAGCTTCCTAATATTAACCCAGTAAATATTTCCATTCCATCCGAAGCTTAAAAACGAAAATCAAAGTAAATTGGGGGGTCAGATATTTACTTTTATGCTGTGAATTAGAGGCGCTCTCCTCTCTGAGATCAGCTTTACAGGGTTACCAAGTGACCAATATTATACTAGATTCCTTCCTGTCATAATGCCATAAACATTCTGCTGGAACTTAGGTCAGCGCTTAAAATAACCTTGCTAATTGCAAGTCTACAAGTGTCGGCTGAAATTTCAGTTAGCTGCCATACAGCAGACCTGAATGCTGAGAAATCACTACTGTAGCTCTGAACGTGCAAGGGAAGCGCAGACAGGCCTAAACTTGATCTGCACAATAACACAGGTAGAGGCAGCAGACTATTTGCTATATTTCATGCAAAACAAAAGCTGTTGACTCGGCACTGAAGATGGATTGGGTTACAGATCATCTATGGCTTACTTGTCTGTCTTTTAAACAGACACTTATTTTCTGAATTACTGGTTGCACATAAGTCCTCTAGCTGAGGAAAGGAAATGGGACAGTCTTTTTTTTGCTAAGCTGATACCTGAAAACTCTCCTTCCAGTATAAATGAGGTAAGACACCGTTAAAGTGAAATACTTTACAAAACATTAGAAAAGTCTAAAGCAATAAATTATCAGTGTTTGCATATTGGTTTTATCGGTAAGGGCAATTTTTTTTTTATTCAGCTTGTTTTCAACTTCTGAAGAAGTATTACATGTCCTAAATGTGTTTTGTTTGAAATAATACAATTTATTTCCTGTGCACTGTAAATCTAGCTTGCAAAATCGACAGATCTTTTTCCCTGTGGATGTAGATTTCTGAATATTGAGAAAAGCTTGTTCAGTCTCCTTCACTCCCTGTTCTACATAATGTAAAGTTTCTGCAGACACAATCTTAGGCTTAAGCAATTTAAATCTTTCACTTCTGAAAGTAAAAAAGATGTTTGTCATGTGTAAAGCTCTTGGTCCCATGTATCGATGGGGAGGTTATAGCTTTTTTGTATGTGTCGAGGTCAAACTTAATGTTCAGTCTTCTCTGTTCCCTGAGACATTACTCAGCTAACTTTTTATAGGTCACAGTATAATTAGAAATAGACACTGTAAGATTATAATTATATTACTTTGGCTAAAACTTTGACCTATATTGTGAAGAGATGTGTTTAGTAAAGGCTCAGGAAACCAACAGACTGAAAATAATGTAAGTAATGGAAAACATGAAACTCCATCATTATATCTAGATTTTACTATCTTTATTAGAAACTTAATAAATTCAGTAGCTCTTCATAGGGGGACTGAATGTGGCCTATGAACACTCTGACGCTTGTCAGAATTGCATTAATTTAGGAGACCATTTTCAAAATTTTCTGTGAGCTGTACCCTTTCCAAAGGCCCTCTGTTTTATTTTTGTTCTCAGCTCACAAAGTTGTATGTGTGCCATGTCCTGAGGAATATGCTCAGACTGCTCAAAAGTGTCTGTTCTCTCTGCAAAATTATTCATTCTTTTTAAATTGCATCTACAGGAAAAGTTCAGGAATTTTTGGTTAGCCAAGACTCTTTTCTTCAAAGATTTGCATTGGATTAAAAAGATAAAGCCTTTTGACTTCCCTGAAGCAAAAGTTGGCACTGGATGGGAAATTGTTGACTGACGTATGGTTTGTACAAGGTGCCAGAAGAATGGGAAATCAGCCATAGATTATGGCAGCAGTTACATCTGCTGTTTGGGTAGGAATTTCTCATTGCCTTTTAAAAGGTTTTTATTTTTGTCTTCAGCCGCCCATGTATCCGTTGCCAATAGCTCTTGTTTAGATTTTGCTGGCTAAGCAAGTTACAATCTTCATCTCTATAATGGCAGTCCATGCCGCTGCCTTCTCTAAAATGCTACTTGTGAAAGTTTCGTTTAGAACTCGGAAACATCAAGCAATGGAAAACTCTGCTACAGCTATATGTGCTTAGCACTAGAAGTGTAGTAGGTGCTCATTACATAAATATTATTGCTCCATTTCTTATCGTTTTCTGAATGCTGTTTCACGTGTTGAAATGTATCAGTAAAGTAGGAGTTTGAATTCTTTCTGCTCCATATAAGAAGAACTAGAGAGATCTTTTTGCTCTTCCATGGGTATGTCTATATTACCATTTTAGTTTGGGTTGAAAGTGTGATTTTGAAGTGAATCTGCTGTTTATCCCCATTCAGCACTCTTGGGTTCATGCTGGAGAGCAGTCTCCCTGTGTACAAACTCCTTGGTATTGCTCACAGTCTTTGCCAACTAGGGGTTTCTTTTTTTTTTTTTTTAATTTGTTTTCTCAATCCCTTTGCCTCTATTTATGTTTCATTTGTTGTCACATCTGTAGTGGTACTTTCTTTTGCATTTCATCTGAGTTGATACTTTCTTGTGCAGGTAGGTTTTACATTTAATGTATATGTGATTGCCTTGAACGAGTTAGTAATAAACTTAGCTGGTATATTATTTGTCTTTCCCGTATCTATTGCCTGTACTGATAAGCAAAGAAACTTTCTCAGAAATTATTATTTTTGCCAGTTTACTTTGTTTGTGCAGTATGCTCACCTCAGAGACAAAATCAGAAAGCGTAGAGTCAAGTTCTGTTTTGATTATTACCTGAATTTTATTTTAAGTCTGCAAAACAGAGTTTTCATACTGTATTTTCTATAAATTCAAGTTGAAAATATCTTCAGGAGAGATTTTTTAATTACTTTGATGCTCTTAATCCCATTTGAAATTGTAGAAGACATAATGAAATATAAACAGTAATGGTAGATTTTAGAAATTCTTCACGCTGTGAGCTTCAAAAGAAGGTAAGGCTAATGTTTTGGGAAAGGGTCATTACAATGAGCAATTTTGTCATCCTTCGTGCTCATGCTTCAAGCTCAAAGTGAGAGACTGCTCTATTCATTACGAACTATGGCCTCCTCCAGCCCTTTATTAAGAGAGCTAAACAGTCAGTATGGGTTTTAGGATGTCTTCTTGCTGGAATTTAATTTATAGTAATGAGTAAGAGGAGTTACAATGTTCTACTTAACATATTAGTGTTTGGTTAATGTATTTTTGAAGGGTGGGATATTGAATTATAGGCAGTGCTAGAATTTGAAGAGAATGGATGTACAGGGGAAATATGTATTAGGTTTGACACACTTGCTGTTATCAATACTATTTCAAGAATTTCTCAGCTGACCAAGTTTCCTATTGGCTCAGCGTGACTCAGTTTCTCACAAAACTCTTGATGAAGTGCTGAAAAAGTCTCTGTGAAAAGACCTCAATATTTAAGAGTGTAATAAAAAGATTATTTAAAAATACCAATACTCCTTCCATTTTACTCAAACTTGCCAGTTTTTATGCTGGGATTGGCTGATATTCTACTGTGGCTTGTCAAGAAAGAGAAAACAGTTGCAGTTTTCGCTTTTTCTACGGTTTAATGGTTTTCCTGTTTTGGTGGAAGATGACCTGCACAGAAATATATTGTACAGTTGAAATGTGTTGAAAATATAAAAGTTACAGAATCCCCTAAGAATGTAGGCTTTCAGGTTGTATCGGGGGGTTGTTTCTTGTTATCAGTTCCAGACCAGAAATCACAGTTTTGTGGTCAGGGCTGCTGCAAGTGTTTTTCTTTCCAAGATTGTCATACAGAAACGCTGTCTTTAGCCTACCGGAGTTAGTCAGTCCCTCATTGTCCATGGGTATTTTATATTACCTGTGCAAGATGTGGAGGCTTAGTCCAGCTACCTCTGCTAGGCAGAGTGAGTCAGGCTTTGGCAGGGATATTAGCTCAAGTGTGATGCCATGAGAGTACAGTTACTGTATTTCCAGGGTCACATCCAGCCCAGCAGCAGTACAGCCACTTTATCGCAGAGGAAAGCTTGTGAGCAAAGCTAGGTCTCTACAGACCCAGTTCAGTTGTTCCAAGAATATGGAAATATGAACACTTGCAATTTGATGTGCTTCTTACCTTTCCTTCTTCCCTGTCTATACTTCAGAATGCCACAATCCAGGGATCCTATGCCATTTCTTGTGAATCTTATTTTCTGAGGAAGATGAAAGATTTGACTTTGTGTAAATTCTGGATTCAATTTGAGGCTAAATTGATGATGACTATTTTTGCAGGAAATAAAAATATTTACAAGTGAATAAAACACACAAATATGAATTTGAAGCTTGAAGTCACTTAGGTTCATTAACTTCCTCACAGAAAAGTTCAGCTACTGAATTTCAAAGGGTTAGTTTACAAGCCCAGGCATGGCAACAACCTTTCTTTTTCTCATTGTGCCTGCACAGTGGTAAGAGTTACACTCCTCACTGAAAGCTACAGTCTAGACAAAGATAATTTATAACTTATCTCCGTATAGCTAGAAAATAAAATAGCATATAAAGAAATGCAAAGCTGTTCATAGATAAAACCGTTCTTTTCTCTGTCAGCATAAGAATCAATTTATCTCAACCAAGAACACAGGTCATGCTGTCTTGCTTTCTTAAGATATGAACAACACTGACTCTGAAGTGCTTTATAAATCAAGGATCTTATTCCAGTTAGCAACATGTAATAAATATATTTGCCTATATAGACATGTGTGTATATATAAATGAATAAATATTTAAATAAGCACTACTCATTTCCTGCTTCTTTCAAGGCACTTCAGTCCTACTGTGTAGCTCATGAGTACTTTCTCAAGCAGCATCGACATCTTAACAGCCATTAAGTCTGTCAGTGCTTTACACTGGAAAGTTCTCTTGTACCGCTAAAACTGGCACTATTAGGAGAATTATCCTGCCAGAGCACAAGCCGACTTCTCAGAACTGTCGCATTGGAATATGCTATATATGAGTATGCTGTTGGAATATGCTCTACAGCCTCGTAACGTTTCTAAATTACAATTACAGTGTATTTAAGTAGTTCTATCTATAATATGATGTCTAATTTTAAAATTAAATATTTAGTTCTAAATCAAATATTAAAATGCTAAAGTCTGGCACTCTCAATCTTATAACCAGCCAGAACAAGCATCTATTATTAATGACACTGAATTTTAGGTTCCTTGGAGCCAATTTAATTGGAAAGAAGTGCTTCATTGTGTCTATTGGATATGGCAATTTTTACTAGATTATGTTAGAAGTATTTGTGATTAAAGTACTGCAGATATGGTATAAAATCTGAGTTTTGATCATTTGCTATTTATACAGTATCTTCTTTACCTCTAAATCAAAAAAATCAAGGATATTATGGACATGATTTTGTTTGAAAAGAAGATACCATACACAAACCTTTAAATATACATCTGTATTAACCAAGAGCTACCTGTGGGATGACAGTGAGATTTGGAAATAATCAGATAGTACAAACTACTAGATAATGTATGTTAATTGGTTTTATATGCGAAGTCTCGCATAAGTGTTTTGATACTTGCCAAAACCAATTAAAGTAGTTTAAATGGTTCAGTTAGCTTTGGATGTCATGCCAGTCCCATAATTCCAGGTTTCCAATTTAGTCTCCACTATATTCCTTCTCAAAAAAGCCTGTAAAAAACCTACCGTATTCTTCCTTCTGTGGTTGTAAATTAGGCTTTTTGTTTAGTTTTGTCTTTATTACATTTGATGCCAAAAAATACAAGAATATTCTCTCTGACCTACATTGTACCTATCACAAACTAATTAGGAATGATTTTGAACATATTGTCTAATTAGGAATCATACTACGGGGTTTGATTGCCTGCTAGAAGAGCTCTTTCCATAAGTAAATCAGGAGATTCCATGTGCACTTTCAGAAGTGAAATTAGAATAAAAATCTGGTACGTTTTAGATGTCTTTAAGATTCAATATTGTAACTTTTTAAAATTTTTCTAAAATTTGCTCTTTTATTTCTTCATCTACTTAAGACTTTAAGTTTGTAAAATAGCTTTCTACCAATCTTTCAAATTGTTCTTCCTGGATATAGCAAACTTAGGTGTGGGGCTTTGTTTGTTTGTTTGTTTTTAACTAGCATCGATATTTATTCTAACCCTGACTCTTATAAGACAGTGAGTGATATCCAGTGTGGAACAGGCCTCCTGGTACGCTGGGTAGGTGGTAGCTGTTTCAGGCTACTGGAAGTGCCTCCACATGCTTGGAGTGCTTTGTAATTGCTACTAACTCATTGGAGGATCTACAGGAGCTTTCCAGCTGACTTGAACATTTGTCATTTTAGAGAGAGAGCAGGAAGGTTATGAACACCAAGCAGCATGCAAGATAGACTACAAGGCTTCTTTTCCACGTTTCTGAAAGCAGCAAAAAAATCTCAGTGATCCCCATAAGGGTTCATGGATTAAATGTTCGCTTTCATTGAACAACATAAAAGGGAACAACAGTGCTAATAAAGAACAAGAGAGTTTGTATCCTTTTTGCTGTCCTCAACAATGACTGATGGAAAGTAACTTCAAAAACATGTCACAGAAGCTCTTGAAGGCTTAGCTGCACTGATATAAACAGCCACTTACCTTGAAAACTTCCTATCATGCTATCAATTTTCATTATAGAAAACTTGGCACAGACAGTAGTTCTTCACTTCTGACCTGTTCCAGAAAAGAAAGGAGAGCACAGTCACGATACTGTGCATTTGACATGAGAGTAGAGAGTCTCACCATCCTTCATCAAATTCTGTTATAGCCACTAAGATTTAGTCAAAGAGAGTGAATGAGGTTAGCATTCTTTGGCTTGAGCAAGTCAAAACATTTTGATTAAAATTTTTCTCGTGTTCTGCATGTCTCTGCGGAAGGACTGAATTTTTCTCCTGTGTGAACTTGAAGTTCCTTTTATTTATTTATTTTGACATCTTACATTTCAGTAGTTCATTGCTGCCTAAAATTCTTTGCGCTATTTATGTGGGGTTACACTTTGTTTGTTACTTGAAACTTCATTATTTCAAGAATGAGACGACTTTTTCTCCAAGAAATTTTTCTCTTTCATCTGAACTCTTCTCTTTAGGAGCAGCTGATCTCCACTGAAGACCCTAATTAAGTCCATTGAGTTTAATAAGAACAAGAGTATTTCTGAAGAAGTCTATAAACTGAAAAATCTTTCAAGATAAATTAACGTACTTTCTCGTATAAACAATAAAAAGAGACCAGCTTATCAGAAAACAGCTCAGACAATGAAGATCCTATGGCCCTGCAGAAGGCTTAAAGAATTCTTGAAATTTTCTTGTTCCATGTCAAGAGTGATTCCAAATCTCTTCAAACTAAAAATGAGGAGAGAACAAGAGTGGGACATATTCAAAGCCGAGCTGTCAGAGTAATAGTTTGGCTGCATAAAACTTTGAAAACTCAGTTTTCAAAAGGATAACCGTTTTGCTGGAAAATTACTGAACTATTGGTGTATTAGCATTGAATTCTGCTAGTTATTTTATATAGTAGAGCAAATTATGAAAGTTCTGATCAAATAATAGTTGTCATCTTTCTGCTTCTTCATGTAGCTGACATGATTGTTTATCGCATTCAATTTTTGTATGTCTTGCATGAAATGATAGTAGGCATTTCCTCATAGCCAGTTAACTACTCCCTACTCTGAGGTCAAAAACTGCCTAGTCCTGGCCAGGCTACCAAGAACTTGGTTTAGCTACAGCAGAGTGTATATGTTCACTGTGAGTAAAATGTCCTTCCATTTGCATCCTCAATTTTCATTTGCATGTGGTAATTTGAACTGGTTAGAAATGCCTTTAACTTCCATTTAGTATATATGGCTTGCAGAATGCAAGAAAGTGCTGAGTAAAGAGAGTAAAAAAATAAGAAGCAAAGGTAGTTATCTAGACAGTTGCAAAATATGTCCTACATGCTTCCATTATTGCATAAGAAGTAGAGAGTTGTGTGAAGAGATCGATAAGGTATTTGAAGGATGTTTTAATAAGTCTTCACTCTTCCATTTCAGTAGATATGAATATACAATACATGGTAAGTATGCTTAGTATAAAGCTACCTCATCATTTTTTCTCATTTCTTTGTGATCTTAAATGATCAGTGCAAGATAAATATATATATTGTTATCATCATCCAATGAACAGGCATTTGAAAAATGCTTATTGTTTTTCCAGACTTGCCTCTACTACTAGTTGCTTGACTAGGTTTTCATATGGGTTTGGGTTTTGATATTTTTCCTTTTTTGTCAGAAGTAGCTAGAATCAAAACCTGCTACTGTATTGCACAGTTTGGTACCATTTATCTTCTTGCATGAAAAACTCTTCTAGAGTACCTGTGCAACACTGTCTTCCAGGGTGCAGTACAAAACCAGATTTCAGTGAGCACAAATATGACTTTTTCTATCAAGTTTTAAATTTTTTTACACACTATTTTTTTGAAAATTTAGAAAGTTAGGCCTTCATAAAAATCAGTATGCTTTAACATGCTTAAAGTAAGATAAATGAAAAATTGTATGGTTACTCATTGAAGAAATGTTGTACGGTGATAACTTTAATGGGCAAAGTCTCTGAACATTGTGGGCTTGGCTGATTATGGGGGTGTACAAGAATATGTTTCTTATTCTGAAGATTTCAAAGGGTTTTCAGGTCGTAACTTTAGGCACATTACACAGCAGAACCAGTGGAAGTTCAGGAATATGAAAGCAACATTGAGCTGCAGATGTCACATCACTTCCCACACCAAATGAGTTGCCATATTCAGTTTGTATATGTGGTTTCTTATACAAATGAAATTCATGCATCAATTTTACTGATGTCAGGAATATCCCAGAAGTGGCTAGCCCAGATCTGTTTACACAATACTCTTTCAGTACAGTTCTGAGGTGCCTCATTTTACTGCTATAACTTCTCCTGTGGTTCTCCAGTTCCATCCCATCCCAGGTCTTACGGTAGAGTGTTTTTGTGCATCAGCTGCCTGAAGCTTCCTGGGTGGACTAAATACTTCCTTGCATTTAAGAATCTGGCCTGTGGTGAATGCTGTGACCAGAAAGGCTTTTTCCATTAAAGTACTGATTAAACTTAATAAGGGAAATAAACATTTGAAAGCAGTCTGTCTTCTCTGCAGCCATCCCCTCCTGCAGAAAAGGTACAGGCTGGCCTAGGATTGTAAGGCACTGCAGCTGGTCCTGCAAGTGAGCTGGAATAGCTTCCAGCAGCAACTGCCCTGCTTCTGGACAAAAGGATCCTTTTGCTTCTTCCCAGTATGATCTTTTGGCCCCAGCAATGGCTCATATGGCAAAACAAATGCAAGTTGCTGGAATCCTGAGACAGGAGCTTCACAATTAACATTTCAGGCATTGTTACTTAACAGCCTGAAGTGCTTAGCAAGTGATATAATATCTTACTCCCTTCCTTTCTTCTTGCTCATTTTTCTTGCAGGTTGATAGTCAACCAATATACTTGCACAAGAAACATCCTAATAAAACGCGTCACATAAACTACTAATAAATTATTACAGAGGAGCTCTGTGTCCATTACAATCCCAGACAAACTGTTACTGTTTTAGCAACTCTGTCAAAGAACTGGTGATTTGACATCAATTTCACATTATTTTGAAGTACAGGGGTATAAGAATGTTACTCACTGATTCCTGAGATAACAGAATACAGTACAAACATGCTTACTTAGAGTTTACCAGATTGGATATTTATTTTCAAAACTTTTTTGAAAATTTTGTAATAGCAATGTTTGCACAATAGAAAGTGGCTCATCTTTTCTTGCAAGTGTGTCAAGATAGCCAGGCTCCTGTAACACCTGAAAATTTCCACTGAAGAAATCTGTTTGAAAACAGGGCTGT
>NW_008824356.1:1323646-1332884 GCF_000699105.1 Pygoscelis adeliae
AAGAAAAAAGGGAAAACACTTCTGTCAAACTAACAGCTTTTCCATATTCCAACAGGTTTCTGAGAATTTTAGCAAAAGATAAAATGAAGATTACTTACTGGAATTTTGCAATGATGAAAATGTCACCTCACTTATAATAGTGTAAAGTAATCAAAATAAAAACCAAGCTGGGAAAGAGAATAATGTGCAGAAAAGGCTGGTGCACCAGAAAAAGTTACTATCAGTAGTATGTGTATTATCATGAGGGATGAGCGGAGAAGCTTACTTTGAGGACCAACGCGTTTCCAAGCTGTCGGTGTCAGTGGAAGGCAGGGTCAGTGATCTTAGAGCCCACTTGGTAGCTGTTTTCCTGCTGCACTTTGCATTCTTCACCTGGTAAAATGTATTCATTTCCCCTAGCCACTGAATGCCACAGCAATATCAGCTACTGTACTTCAGCACTTCAACTCACTTTCTGACAAACTTGACTTGCAGTGAGTCTAGAGCTTTCCATGGTGGTTGATTTTCCTTAGTCAAACTCTGGATTTTTCATGTATGGTTATTTTCTTTGACTTAACTGTTTGCTTAAAAACAGTTGCAGAAAAAAAGAGTAGCATCTGCTCTTAAGGTTTCACCCATAATCCAAAATAGAAGAGAACAATTTTATCCTTATGATAACACTGTTTGGATGCACATGCAGGTAAAGATGAAAAACTATTTCTCTTTGAGAAGTCAGAGTGCATTTTAAAGCAAAAATACCTTTCTGAAAGCTGCAAATCTTTATTTTTTTTGCAATAAAAAACCTCTCTTGTGCTCTTTCTCTATATATAAGCATAGAAGAGCAGTGCAGAGAGTGAGTTTAATTCATAATTTTCAAGTACATTTAAAAAAAATCTGAAAATTCTTTGACAGATATTCTGATTTTTTTCTGAAGAGAAGAATTTGTACATTCTGATTGGAATTTTTGTCTTCTGATGAATTAAAATGCACTTTAAAGGAAAGACCAAATAGATAGACCTTTTCTTAAATCATAGGTTTTGTTTTGCATGTACAGTAGTCATAAGACTCAATGGCAATCTGTTCTTCCCAGTGAGGTTTTACTGTGAGTTCAAAGAACAGAAATCTGCAGTATAGCTTCTCTGTCACTGACATTAACTCTAAAGCAACATATTGCAACCTTTCATCTTTCAGTAGTTTCGTGTCCATCTTAACAGAATTTCTTGAAGAGCAGAGAAAAAATATTTTTTAAAGTCAATGTCAAAGCTTAGTTTTCATTGACTCTTGAGGGTTTGTTTATGCACTTTGTCTACTGCAGTGTTTGCAGTTCAGGCTATTTTAGTTGACGTGGAGGGCTATGAGCAGGCTGATGGATTCAGCAGCTGCAAATTGCAGGATCAGCTGTCTGGAAGAGTGAGTGAAGTAGGCAGTTGGCAGCCAAATGGGTACAACCCCTGTAGCCTAAGAAATTCCACAGTCAGTGCTACAGGATAGCCCATGAGAGGTTGACAAAATTTTTACCTTAACACCACTATGAAACTGCGTAAAAATAAAAACACCTAGTGGATGTGTGAGATTAATGATTACAAAAAGTTGTTTTGGAAATGGTGCTTTCTAAAAATCAGGTTATAATAGCTTCTGATATGAAACTGTATACTGATGAAATGGCGAAGGATTTCCATGCTTGTATTTGTAGGCTGTATATTATTGCCATTGACCTGGAACTATGCATATTTAGAAATAGATGCCAATAGATAAAGGCTGGTTTATTTTATCTACCTGCCACTTCTGGTAAGAGCAACTGGCACTCATGACAGCATTTAGGTACTATCTTGTGATACTGCTGTTCTTTATTTATAAATACAAAGTGTAAAAAGGGCACATGACAATGTTCTGCTGGTTTTGCTGTATCTAATGCTAAATCACCTACAGGGAGTTAGGAAGAATGAGGACAATGAGGCCATGTTGTACCAGGTCTTGATATTGAGCCTCAGTAAAATTGGGAACTTACGTAACATGACATTTTTGTGCTCTATTTGAACTGAATTAATTATTACAGAAAATTATTAAATTCACAGCTGCACTAGATACAATTATTTCATTTTGCTGAATTATATGTAAATCTAGGCATCAGGTACAGTAGTAAGAAAATGTTGTACTAGATAATGCCAACTGGATTTGACATTATATTGGTTCCTCTCAACATGCTGTTTTGTGCCAGGCAAGTGTAAAGAAAAGATGCAAGTAAATAGGCTGCAGCTTTATTAATGCTCTTCTGCTAAGGACTAATCAGCATTAACTGATATGGCAAAAGCGATCATTTCTTTGTAATCATGTTCTCTTGACAAAGGGCTGGCATTAGCCTTTACACAGCTATTCTTCTGTCCTTTGTGCAGCCTTCACCTTCCCATCATCATATGACAGTTAAAAAACAAGGAAAGGGGATATCAGTAGGGGCCTAAATTCTTTTTTCCAAACTTTATGTAAGATGGACTTCCCGCAAACCCAGGTCCAATCCATTTTATCCAGGAACCTGGCCTGTGGTGAAATGAATTCCAGATCTTTTGACTATGGCTACAGACTCAGCTGAAGTAGAAGTCACCCACCAAAACAATGTTATGTGATGCAGGAATGTCAACTTATGGCCCCTAAGATTTTTTCAAGAAATACCCAATAGACTGATACATGACCGTGGGCCATGCATGTAGAGTCTGACATATCGGGGACTACTGATCAACTACTAGCTATCACACAAGCAGTTAGTGCATGTTCAGTAAGATTGTTGCACTAATGCTATCGCTCTGTAAGCACACAGTGAATCCAGCCTACTCTTGTCTGTCTTCACACTTAGAGTGCACGTGCAGGTGGACTGCACAGCATATACATAATATTGAACTGGACATATTGAACTTGTGCATGCACTGTAGACATTTGTCCAGAGCTTCTGGACGTTGAATAGCTGGAACTATTAATAGGGGAGTTAAATCACTTTAAATCTATGCCTGGCCCTGTTGCTAATTAAATCAGACTTCCCGAACGGTTCAATCAGATTTTCATCTAATAGGAAGAGAAGAAAAAAAAACCCACAACATCCCTAAAGATCACATCATGTGAACATGTGATCATAGGTGTGGTGCTTAGGGACGTGGTTTAGTGGTAGAGTTGGCAGTGCTAGGTTAACAGTTGGACTTGATGATCTTAAAGGTCTTTTCCAACCTAAATGATTCTATGGTTCTAACATATTTATCAGCAAAGGAAAAAATCCTTTCTATTCTCCCATGAAAGTAAAGACAAGACTGCAGTGAATGCTATACTAATTCCAGGCCAGAAGGGGAGGGAACTGATGATAAAGTCAGAAAATAGAGCTCAGAGTTTATATATTATGAAAAGGTATGTAGGGACTTGATTTCCTTCCTGGCTCATTCAGCCACTCAGAAAATAGCTTCCTGCCTTTTGACCACCCACTCTTTCTAAAACCTAAATCCTTTAAGAGCTGGTACTTTGTTTGTCTCTGACTGAGATGGTAGTCTTATATGTTATGATCAGAGTATGTGACCTTTACTTGGGTATGGACGAGATCGGCCTTAGGTTCTCTCCATGTTACTGAAACTGTCAAGAGCAGTTAATTATCTTGTTAGTACATAAAGCATTTGGCTGCTGCTATGCTTGCAGTAGTCTGTAAGTACTTCAGACTTTGCTTTTTGAGGAAAATGAGCAACTTACAACAAGCCATGTAAAAATTAACAGCGTATGTCCTTGAATATGTGCTTCTTTCAAACCTCTAGTGGTGCTGGGATTTGCACTTCGGTACAAAATGTGTTGCTGTGGAAAGTTTGTCTACTTCAGAAATTGGAGATGCTTTGGTAGTTAGCGCAAAGGTAGCTCAAGAGAAAACTCGTTTGAAGTGTGGGTCTGAACTCTTGATTTAGAGTGTTTCTAGATTCATTAGCCAATATTTTCCGTACATTATCTAACAATTGTCAGGAGACACTCACTCATTGTTAATACTTTCTTCTTATAGCTTCATGTTTTCAACCTCTCTGAGAACTCTTATGGCAGTTGAATTCAGCATGTAACTGTGTGTGTGAAGCTGGAAAATAATTGAAACTAGTTTTGCAGGTTTGGCACAAACTTAAGCTCATTCACATGAGTAGTGTTACTAAAGATACGTTAAGTATTTTTCTATAGATTGAGTCGAATTTGCAAAGTTACAGTTACTGGGCAACAACCTATTTTTTAATCGCTGAAATTAAAATTGAACTGCTTTACGGCCAAGAGGAAAAAAACATGACCAACATTGGAGAAGTGAATGCAAATTCAGTCAAACTAATTCACTAACAATATTCTTTAAAACATTTGAAACAGCATAGAAATACAGTTGTGCTTTTCAGTCAAGTTTCAGTTGTAGTTGGATAAATGGATAATAATAACCTTTTCCAAAGATTATTATTCCAAATCTTTGGAAAAGATTTTGCTGAGAGTTTTAGCTTTGTCTGTGTGTTTGTAGAATTAGATTAGCACGCTAATCTGGTAACTAGAGTGTCCCTTTGCTCACCTGGAAGTGTGTGGATATTTGAAGACCTGAGCACTTGCAGCCCTACATGTTGCCAGGCAAGGCTGTGTGGTTTGTACCTGCAAATATAGAAGCTGGTTGTCACAACAAGGGGACTGAGGATAGAGGGGAAGAGATACTGCCTCTCTCTCAAGGCAGCCCCAAAACTCTGCCCGTTGAAACTCCAACGTTTTGTGCTCATCTCTGGCATTTCTGAGCGCTACTCCTGCAGGGGACTTGATTTAGCTGTCAAGTGCTTTATTAAAATGAGTAACTACTGATAGTACTCAACCATAACAGTCTCTCAAGGGCTAATATTGTGCTATCTGTTGTACTAAAATTATTTAATATTATCTAGGGATTTGATTTTGGTTTAATTTGTTACATACATACAATTACATATTCAATAATTTGGCTTTACTTTCAGACTGAAGATGTCAAATCTGAACTGATACAAATTACTGTACTGTATTATTAGTTTAGAAAGAATCAGCTTTACTGATTTTCTTGTTATTCTACTGCTGTACAAAACCACGAGTATCATCAGAGACATAAGGTTTCATTGTAATTTTCTGATAGAATTGTTTTGACAGCAAATTTGAAATTAATCAAAATTATATTGTTTATTCTCATTTTTATTGGTTATGCATATACCCTTTACCTAAAAAGGACATTTCTGAAGGTTTGAATTAAAATAATTTTTTTTTTTTTTTAAAGAAATAAGTCTTGGATTTAAAATATACTATTGAGTCACCTTTAAATATATGCCACAGAGTAGGAAAAAAACCTTCTAGGATCCAGTGCTAATTTTTTTCAGTATTTTAATCAGATTTCCTTACTTGTTTATAATATGCTTTTTACACAGTTTTCAAACAGAGTTGTTATATAGCAGTGTTGTTCACTCAGTTGTATATGCCTAAATATTCTGTAGTCTTGTGACTTATCCTTTCACAAAGAAAATTAAGACTAGACTGTAAAGATTTTACACTGTATGCAGCACAGTTTAGAAATCTGGGACATTAACTGTTAAATTTAGAGGACAGCATCCCATCAAAACCTTAGTTTTATAACCTGGTAACTTATATTTTCTTTTCTGCTTTCTCAACACAACTGTTCACAGCTTCTCTGCTTTCCCTCTTTCTCCTTCTCCACCCATCTTCTTCTGTTCAATTTTGAGTCCAGAACAAGACTATGCAAAATTTAGTGCCCTTTCATCACAGCAGTCAGCAATGGATCTCAGAAATAGCTTATCTACATTGAGTCTATAGCAGACTTTTGCCCTACTTGGTTATAGAGGCTAGATTAGAAGGTAAATTATGTCCAAAAGAATTTTGTTGATGATGGCACAGATCAGATTCTTTGCATTTTAACTGGGGGGGGGGAGAAGGAGACTGCTTGTGGCAATCTTATCACTCTCATTTCTATTGCTGTCTTCTAGGATGTCACTTTACAGTGTTAGTTTTCTGCTTCTGATTCATGTGATCTCGTTGTGCCATCCTTCTTTATTGTATGCTATCTCCGCACTTACTGAGCAGTCCTGCCAAACAGGACAGCTGCTGGTTCAGTTGCTGTAGCACTGACATAAAAAAAAAAAATAGAGAACCCTGGATGTATTAATTACATTATCTTTTCTCTCTGAAATAATCTATTCTGCATTTAATAAAAAGTAGATGAAAAGTAGAGCTGATCCATGAAAGGACAATGCCTGCAGCTAAATATCTACTTTATTTTTCCGTTACAGGATATTTGTGAAGACATATCTGATCATGTTGAACAAATTCATGCTCTACTAGAGACTGAGTTTTCCCTGAAGCTTCTGTCTTACTCTGTCAATGTGATAGTCGATATCCATACAGTACAACTACTCTGGCACCAGCTACGTGTTTCTGTTCTGGTTCTGAGAGAGCGTATTCTCCAGGGACTACAAGACGCCAATGGAAACTACACCAGGCAGACTGATATTCTGCAAGCATTTTCTGAAGAGACTAAGGAGGTATAGTAACTAAATTCAGTTTTGAGAATTTCGTCTGTATTTGAAGCAGCTCATCCCTGTTGCACATTTAAAATTGCTAGGATAACAATTTTAAGGATGACTTACTTGTCTTCTAGATATTTTGCCAATTTTGTGTTTTAAATGTCTTCAGCTGATATCTGTTCTCATTGAACCAAATTAAAGCAAATTAAGGTTAACTTTCAGAAGCGTCATGTTAGTGGCTAGCAATGTTTTCTCCTGATTGAAATATTTTTCATAAAATAATGGAAACGCTTACAGAGGTGCATCTGGTCCAAAGTCCTTGGTCTGGTTACTCGTGAATTTAAGGTTCATATCCAATTCAAAACTCAATTTTTACGTGCAATGAATTCTTTAATGAAAAGCTTAGACATTTCCCTTCTTGTATACACAAACCTGAAGCTTACACAATGTTTTCCAAAACTTTCCAGACTAGGGCAATATTGCTTTAAAGCAGAGAGCGTGGACTTCAATTTGTTTGAGTGGCGATTCTGCAACATGCCTCTAAAAAGTCACACATTTTGTCTGAGAAACAATGATGCATGAATCAGACATCTTTTTACTCTAACGGGGTGTCAAATTCACACACATGTAAATGCTTTGTAAATCTGGATTCTTTTGGCTAAAATGCCTTTTCCTTTGTATTCATCATTACTAAATTACCTTAGTTAGGAGGACACTGCTGGTCCAATTTTTAAAACTGAAAGAAGATGCACATTTTTAATAGTTAGGGTAATTAATGGTTAATAGAAAATACCTTAGCATGTAAAGGATTCTTCATTTGCTGAAAGTCCTAAGATTAGGATAAAATGCTTTTGTTAGGATTAGATACATTTACAGAAAGAGACCTCTAGATCAATGCAGTGAGATTCTGCGACCTGTGTTACAGAGGAATTCAGAAGTCCCCTAAACATGTCCTGAATTTCAGATCACGCAAGTTTAAAGAGAATGTGCATATTTCTCTGCTCCCTCTTGGGTTTTATATTTGTCTTTGGCACAACAGAGTGGGTGGTCCTGAAATCAACACTCAGATATGCCCAGGCCCGCCTTCCACACCCCCTCTTCTTGATGTATACATACCTGATGCTTCAGATTCAGTTTCTGCTTTGCTGTTGCTGGTAAACCTTCTCTGGCAAGTCTGAAGGAAATCCACACTTGTCTGAATATCCAGAGTGGTGAATTAGGGTGAAGTCATTATTTTGTGACACGAGTGTGGTGATTTCAAGACATAAAGAAGGGGCAGGTTCAGATACTAAGAAACAGGAAATGTCCCATCTGGATCTGATTACAACTGCTATAAAAAACATCCCTCCAGTACAGGGGAGGACTGACTGGGGAAGGATAGATTATTTACAGTGGGCAAAAACCATGGTGCCAGATAGGCTTATATGGTAATAAAAAAGACATAATATCCTGACACGAATCTTTTTTTCCACCCCAACTAAAACATAAATAATATTTGATAAAATTAATGGCTAGCAATAGCAGGGACACAATATTCATATTAAGTTTCTGCTCTATTGCTTGAATATGTTCCCAGAAATTGCTCTGCAGTTTTTAACCTTCAGGTATTTATTCAAGCTTTTCATCGGGTATAATGATAGTGGCTTTAGCTGACGAAAATAAATAAATAAAAAAAATGTAATGTAGAGACAATTGTATCTACTCTTATCTACCTTTTTTTTGGTGTTTCCCCCATATCCTTTCCCAGACAGGACTACATTGTGGGACTAGTAAGTGCCTCATGATACAAGTATTATCTGTTAGGGATTTTCATGCATATGTGAATAGTGAGACTGTTTGAGCAAACCTAGAAACCTTTGCCCATACAGATAACCCTTCCTTGGAGAATCAGTCTCCTAGTTTTCATTACTCCTTGGGGATTATGAACTGGGAATGACAGCTTATTTTTTTTTTTCCTAAGATTGAGAAATCATCTGGTTTGAAATGAATAGGAAGAAACTTTCACATACAACAAAGACTTCTATTTTGGAATTCAGTACCGTAGGACACTTAAAAGTGGAAAGAAGTTCAAAAAATAAATGCGAAAACTAAGCAAAGATAGGAGGAATTATAACCTCCAGATGAGGAAGTACCTATGCTGCTCATTGGTAGAAGCTGGGAGTGCGAGTAGAAATGTTGTGTGTGGAAGAGCCATGTATGTATACCCATGTTTTACAGCTCGGCTAGCAGAAAATGTTTAGAACTGATACAGAGACAAGATACTGGGCTAGACAGAAATTTGATCTGAACCAGTACAGCACGTTATGCTTTTCTGTAGTCCATGAACCTATCATTTCACAAAATGTTTGGCTCGCTCCTTAAATCAACTGTCTTCTGCGTAATGGTGAAGAGCTGCTTTGGCTGCTAATGTTAACTGAGGAGCTCCGTGGAAGAAGTGACCTGCCAAGGTTTCTTTCGTGTTCCGTGAGACAGTCTCATCTCGTTAATATTCACTACTCCCTCAGTTCATAGACTGCAGTCAATCACAGCGCAACAGTCCCACCTGGGCTATATTTACACTGTAGCTGTAACACACGTAAATGCACACAAGCTAGCCTCAACATAATGAACAGGGATAACACTGGTAGCGTAGCTACGAACACATGAAAGTGTACAGCACAGGCTGTACTGGCTTGGTTGGGAGCCCAGCGCATTAACTGGGCAGGCAGTAACTGTGCTTTTGGCTATCTCAGCAG
>NW_008824356.1:1332949-1336497 GCF_000699105.1 Pygoscelis adeliae
TCATGGCTTGGAGGAATAGAGGAACCAGTGAGGCAAGCTGCCTGCCATGATGGAGGTGCCAAATTAAGAAAATACTTTATTTAATAACAAACTTTGGAAAAGTAAGATTTTGAAGGACCATTTCTCCTTCAGGAATTACCCAGAGATAGATAAGAAAGAAAGAAAAATGAGTTCTGTGCAGCCTGAGTTCTGCCCGGCTGAGCCTAACCTATGAGTTTTATTTCACAATTGGTAAAGCCGGGAAATATGGAAAGGATCAGTATAAGGCTATGTTAAATACAGTGAATCCTGATGTTCTCAAACAGTTGGTGAAGTCACAAAAGAAATATCTTACAAATTAAATTAGCTCATTTGAAAGAGTAAAAAAAGTGCACAATTGTGCTGGTTTAAATATAAATACAAGAAGGTACTGGAAACAGCCTACAGAGCTTTACAGGAAGCATTACTATGTGAAAACGGACAAATTTTTTGAACTAAGACATTCCTATTGGTAACCATGCAAATAACTAAATGTAGTATTTTTCTGAAATAAAAACAATAATAAAACCATGGTAATACTGGCATTAAATAATGCTCCTCTGAAGCACACATTTAAGAGGCTGCTTGGAAAATGACCAGGCATGATGGTTTAATGCATGTGATTGTAAATTTTATTAATGTTAATAAACACATTTTTAAGAGACGAAGGAATGGAGCTCATTACTCAGGAGAAATGAAGGCCTTTAGGGCCTTGGAAAGGGTTTTGACTTATATATGGGTTTACAGTTTCTAATCTTTTCCTGAGATTAGAGGGAAAATGTAGCTGTAATACTGATCATTGTTTAGTCATTATTTTCCTTAATAAATGCTGCTCCGAAATATAAATCTGACAGATTTATAGAAACTTCCCCTTTTAATTCTGGACTATTGACAATGTACAATTTGTGGCATAGGTTCTACATCTGGATAGAAAGTGCTAAATAAAAGGTATTTTCAATGTCCAAGATTATGGTTGATAAATAACTAATTGATCTTTTCTATAAATAATATTTTTAGCTGGAGGATTTTTTTTTATTTTTACTTTGAGTAATGCAAGTGGGGTGGACAGAGTACAGGGCTCAAACATATGTTTATAGAAGATGGCAAGCAATAGCCTTCTTTATTGAGACTATTCCTGTTCAGACCAAAATCCAAGTGGTTTATTGTGAGATGAAGAGATTGTGGGGTTATTGCACCTTCTTCAGGCATGATGCCTAAGGTCCTTAAACTATGGATTTAGGCAGTGTAGTGAGACAAGCTGCTCCAGAGAATAATTCAGACAGGAGCCTATTGTGGATACTCAGGAGTTTGCTTTAAGAAACTCCATTATGGAAACCAAACCTGGGTAGAAGGCACAGTATACTGATTTAGGCATCTAAAGTTAGAATCCTAAAACATGAGTTTCTGCCCTTTATGATGTTTTTTTAAGTAGTTTCTGTAAGCGCTTGGGCTAATGTTGGCTTTTTTATTTTTAATTCTGCTTTTCAGTTTCTTTTGTCCAAATGACATGCTCTGCCAATTTCTCTTGTTCTAGGTAGTTTCATGGAGTTACTTAAGACGTACACCAGTGTAAATAAGAACAGAAATTGTTTCAGAATTATTTGATCAGGTTTCAAATTACGTGCTGCAATCTGGAAATAGTTGAGGCCTGCCTAGGTGTTAGAACATTAAATCATCTACTAAAAATATGCTTATAAACTGTTGACAAAACATAATTTTGCTGTGATTGTTATACATCAGGCTGCTCTTGGATCTTAATGTAGTCAGATTTTTTTTGTGTCCTTCAAATGAGTCACCAAATATTTATAAATATTAATTTGACTTTGATCTTTTTCAGGTGGCAAATCTCATTTGCCACCTGAGATGGTCTCCTCTGGCTATGTCTATGTTTCTGAGATTGAAGGACTTCCATTGAGAAGATGCTGACAAGGGGACATGGCAGGCAGGACGTTTAGGATTCCCGGCTACAGTTTCTTTTCCTTAGGCTGTTCTCCATTTGTGCTCCAGATATCCAGCAGATAAATCCTCAGTTGATAATGCTACAAAAAAGTGAAATGTAGTTAGCAACCTCTATCTCATAACTATGGGAAGAAATGTCTGTCATTGCTAGATGATGCTTGGAAACAACATTCTAGCAATCAACAAAAAGATCGTAGAGCAGCACGGATTTCTGAGAACATAAGATTAACAAGGTGGCTGATATACTCAGCAGTCCCCAAGATCCCCTCCCTCCTGTTTGAGGTAGTTAGTACAGGAAATACTATGAGTCTGTTGTATAGAATTTCTGAGTTCCCCCTGAAGAGTAAGTAGAACTGAGAGCAGAATTTAAGGAGGAGAATACCAATAGAAAATTGAGCTGCTATTTTTAGGTAACTTGTTGTATTAGACAGCATTTTTCAGTTTACTGCCATTTTTAATTCCCAAATACTTCAGAATGGTTTGCTCATCTACAGGGTACTAGAAAAACAGGCAGGTCAGTGATGAATGCTTTTCTAGATGTTAGACAGTGAAACATAGAAGCTGATAGTTCATTAGTTTATGTGTGCTGTATATGAAAATTAATCTTCTAAATAAGTACCATTTCTTTGTCTATTTCAGGACCGTCTTGACTCTTTAACTGAAGTTGATGATTCTGGACAGTTAACCATCAAATGTTCTCAAAATTACTTGTCACTGGATTGTGGTATTACTGCATTTGAACTATCTGACTACAGTCCTAGTGAGGATTTGCTTGGTGCTCTGGATGATATGACCTCCAGCCAAGGGAAAGCAAAATCATTTGAATCCTGGAACTACAGTGAGATGGATAAGGACTTTCCAGGACTTATCAGAAGTGTGGGTTTACTTGCAGTAGCAACTGATTCCATTGCTTCCCAGTGTAATGAAGCATTAAATGAGAAAGAAACCCACGTACCTCTTTCAGAAGAAGATGGAGGAGAAAGTAAAGACAGGAAAGCATCACATGATCTCTCACTAGTGTCTCCTTCTGCGAACTCCTCTCTTTCTAAAGGACCTTGCTCTGAAGATGGTGTTTTACCTACTGACAGCAAACCAGTTTCCACATTAAAGAAACCAGAATGCAATCTTCCACAGCACACCAGTGAAAAAATCAAACACTCTCACTGTGAAAACTCAACTCCTAAGAGGTCGATAAGAGACTGCTTTAACTATAATGAAGACTCCCCTACACAGCCTACGTTGCCAAAAAGAGGTCTATTTCTGAAAGATGATGTGTTTAAAGATTATATGGAAGCCAATGATTTAAAAAGGCAAATCTCTCAGATAGTTAAAAATGAAATAAGTAGAAGTACACCCTCATTGTTAGATCCACCAGACAGGTCCAAGCTTTGCCTAGCTTTACAGTCACCCTACACTAACAGTCCATCTGCAGTTAGTCAGTCATATGATTGCTTAAATACAATAGGTGATAGAAATCTTGAGTACACAATAAATAATCACTTTAAGGACAGTCCCATAAGTCTGGGGAAGTCTACTTTCTACACCTGTAAAGAAAAATCAAAGCACAAGAA
>NW_008824356.1:1336518-1344289 GCF_000699105.1 Pygoscelis adeliae
CAGAGAAAGTGAAAACTGGCAGAACACCTGGAGGTATGTGTAAAACAGCTCCACCAATACAAGTCAAAAAAAGAGAACGTTCTTCTCTACAAAATGGAATTACTTCTCATAACTCTCAGTCTCTGGAGGAGACAGAAACAGATTCTTCTGCATCATCAGATTCTTGTAACCAGAGAGACCCAAATGGGCAACCAAATGGGCAATCACAAGGTAAAACTGAGCCTTTTAGTTCACCAACACGTAGCCAAAAGAGTGCTTCCTCAGCTAGTTCTGAGCTTACCAACTCATCACCTCTTCTACTGAGAAGAAAGAATAATAAAAGCTTCTCCTCAACACCAAGCAATACTCAAAAAAACAGTAAAGATGGTGAGGTCTGGTATGGCTCTGATGAATATTTAGCACTTCCTTCACATCTCAAACAGACTGAAGTATTAGCTTTAAAACTAGAAAATTTGACAAAGTTGCTGCCCCAAAAGCCCCGAAGAGAAACCATTCAAAACATTGATGACTGGGAGCTGTCAGAAATGAACTCAGATTCAGAAATGTATCCAACGTACCAGACAAAAAAGCACAAAAAAATGGGTAGAATTTCACCAAGCTCTTCAAGTGATATAGTGTCCTCCTTAGGTGATAGTATTGAATCTGGGCCTCTCAGTGATATTCTCTCTGATGAAGATCTTTGTATGCCTGTGTCTTGCATTAAAAAATACATTGAAGAAAAGTCAGAAAGGACTGCTGTCACTCAGCCCACTGAGAATGGGACTTCTGCCTCAAATAAATCAGCTTTAATTCATCAACTGATGCAAGATATACAACATCAAGAGAATTATGAAACCGTATGGGAAAAAATTGAGGTAAGGCAATAATTCTGTGTTTTTGATAAGCCTATATATGGATATGGAGCTGTGGCCTGGGTGGTGTTGCTTTCTTGTTTTCTTTTAATGATGAAGAGTCTCATCTAGTGACTGCTAGAAGAAGAGAACAGCACTGATCGTTGTAATTATAACAGAATGCAGTTAACTTTAACTGTACAGAATTTGCCTACATTATTTTACTTACACCAATGCCTTTAAACTTGGGAAAACATTATTTTATCAACAGAGTTTCTCTTTGCCAAGATCAAGTACATGATAAGTTATTTTTTGGATGAAATGAAGGATAAACATTGGAAAATCAGGGATCTTTGTTGTTTTTGAATGAAGTTATACTTAATATCATCTGCCTTTTTTCTTTATAAAAAAGAATTGCTTTAGTCCAAGAATAGAGGAATCGTTTTCTCGATTCCTGTCATATCATGTAAAATAACCACATTTCTTTTTAATCAGTTCTCTTCCCTTGCAGGGATTATTTTCCCTCCAGTATTGGTGGAACTAAGCATAACATCTTTTTTTTTTATCTTTTTTTTACTTAAATAATCCTTCCTAAAGAATGGCAATTTAATAGTGTAATGTGCTAGAGCAATAATGGCAATATACTATCCCATTAAAGTTCAGATGAGATAGGATTTCATTCTTGGCTTCTGGCATCACTTCCTCAGAAGTAACTCTTCTTTGTAAAGTGGAAATATTTGCAGTAGTTAATGCTATGAGAGAACTTTTTGAGAAAAAAGATAAACTTTGGAAAGGGAAGTGAATTTGAATGAATAATCAAATAAGGACCTAGCCATCTCAATAATATAATTATTAGCTTACATTCATAGTAAATTTTTGTTTCCATTTTCTGATGGGTTTGTCTTCCTGGCCATTGTAGAGGAGAACTCTCCTATTCAGAACATTTCATGTCCATCCTCAATATAGTTTAGTAAAATGGCTGCCAGAAAAGAAAGCTCTATCTCTACTAGATTTCAAAATCCTTTAAAATTCATGAAATATGCAGTAAAGGCTGATCTTGGCATCTAAATGCTAAATCTGGTATCTGCATTATCTTCTGCATTATCAAGCTCCGTAAGACCTAAGAAAAAAGGACTTAGTTTTATAACTTCAGTAAATGCTTCGTACAATGTGTGATTTCTATAACTTTTGAAGACATTGGAAGCATTATGACTAGTAGAAAAGTAGTTGAGCTAGAGATGTTTGAGTATCAAGTCAGGGTAGAAAACACAGAAAGAGAAATTTCTTCTTAAACAAAGGAGGGAGCAGCAGCTGGCAGCCTTGGAACAGTCAGCTCTAAAGGGCAGCACTTAGTGATTCAAGTTGTCCCCTCCATCCCGATGGCTGGGGTTTGTCTTCCAAACTGATGAAAAAACTGTCTTCGTAAGTGCAAGCTGTTTCTGTGCTTAAGTTTATGTAGTGTTGAAAATCAGTCCAGATGAAGCGGACATATACAGAGCCCTTCATTCTGTGCAAGCAACAAATCCCAGCAAAGCTGCTTGTGTATACATAAGATGCTGTCTTTCAAATGATACTACAAGAGCCTGTTTAAGGAATGGAATTGTTGAGTGTCTAGGGACCAGCTCCCTCCACTAGACGCTGACTAGCATCCTTTTGGCAAGAAATAGGTGGCAGAGAAACTTTTTGCATCACCCTCTCAAATCGTCATGTTTATTTTTCTCAAACTTTTTGAAAAGGTAATTCTCTTTTTGGGGGTCATCTGTCTTTGTGTGATTCCCTGCAGCTACAGTTCACTCCTGCCATGATGGAGGAATAAGAACCAGCTGTAACAACTGGCTGCAGCTGTAAACACCCGCTTCCTCTCCATACACATCCTCTCCTCACCTCCTCTGGAGAGTGGATTGAGCTCCTGAAAGCAATTAAAGCTCCTGAAAGCTGTTCTCTGGCCAGAGTAAACCCTTGTAGCTGGTGATTACAGCTGCCACTCTTGTCCTTGAGGAACTTAGCTACTGCTGATGCTGCTTTTTCTATAATTTCTCAGTGTTCCTGGTTGTGATGAATGTTTGGGAAACATTGATCATGGAGTTTGAAAATAATCTTATGAAGTATGTTGTGGGAAGGGGCTCAGAGTAGAAGAGAAGGGCTTTAAACAGAAAGAAGACCAGATGCAAAGAGCACTGCTAGGAAGAGACACAGCTCAGTGACCCATGCCCTTAGAAGCAGCACACAAGAAAGTGTCATATTTATTTCATGCAGAAAGATGTATGCTAGCTACACAAAATGGCTTGAAAATGTACTTCCTGAATGGAGAATAAAAATAATCAAGAGAAAAGTTTTGAAATGTTTTGCAAAGTGATTATAATATTATAATATTTTTAAGAAATATAAGGTTTTCCCAAGCTGCTTATTTACCTGCTATTTACTACCAACAATTTTTCCATTGTTGCTAGTGATTATATCTTCTGCTTGTAAGACCAGTGAAGAACCCATTTTTCAATACAGGAGCTCTTACCAAGGTAAATCCTGCCTCAGTAACACTATGGTGCCTTGCT
The DNA here is from genome assembly GCF_000699105.1 of Pygoscelis adeliae. Classification (NCBI taxonomy): domain Eukaryota; kingdom Metazoa; phylum Chordata; class Aves; order Sphenisciformes; family Spheniscidae; genus Pygoscelis; species Pygoscelis adeliae. The sequence continues at coordinate 1,339,901 of NW_008824356.1, forward strand.
GAGGTACTTTAATTTGACATAAGTAATAGAAAAGTACAAAATTCCTCCCTTATGTGATGTTATGAAGTATTGTAAACAAAATCTAACTAAAAATACCATACCTGCGTCCCAATTGAGTCCTTTGTTTTGCTAGATCTCCTGTTTCATAATTCCCTAAGCAGAGTATCAAAAGTGTGCCATTGCTTTTTTAATTATCATCATTTGGCATTTACATTAATTCTGTTATTTAAGAAAAAGTCTCCAACTCAAAAAGGAGTTTCCTAATTGCATGAATACATGTCTTAGCAATAATTCAATACTACTTTTGTTAGCGGTAGTTTTGTGCTAAAGAAGTCAGATCTGAAATGAGAACTTAATTAAGGACAGAAAAAGCATGCTCATGCCCATTAGTAATCCAGTTACACTGCTGCAAATGTCTAGCCTAATATATTTTATTTATAGAGATTGTAAAACAAAACTAAAATAACTCAACCTTTCATTTTGGGATAACAACAGCTTAGAAACGACTGGCAGCCTCAAAATAATTGAAAGTCATATTTTAGCTAGGTAATAGGGCAAACAAGGAAGTTTCAGTATTTTATTATGATGGGAATAATTCTGAATTAGTATAACTCTGGTAATATCTTGATAGTAAGCGATTTGCTGAACATATGCTAAAGCATTTATTGGAAGCCTTATTCATTTCTCAGTTACATGGAGGATAGTCTTGTGCAGAAACTGATAAAATGTAGTTTTTCATACCTGCAAATTATGCAGATGTCCTTGCATGGGTATTATTTTGCTGTTAATCTATCTGTCTACCTACAAACAGAATTCTGCTTGACTGGCCCATTTGCTGTTACATAGGATCACTTTCTTGCTTTGCAATAAATATTGCATACTCTTGCCGTATTTTGCCTCACACTGCAGCTACTTCTTTGGCACATGCTTCTTACGCCTTAGTACTGGGTACCTCCATTCTGGCGTAAGTAACAATTTCTGTGGCAGTTCCTTGTATGTTTCAGAAATTACTTTTTGGAGTTAAATGTGACGACGAGTGATACCAAATTCTGAATGTTCCTCTTATTGTTAAAGTACAGTTCAGCTTTTAGTACCTACCCAAATGAATTTTTAGAATGCAGATTAAGCTCGGTAGTTTCTGTTATACTAACTGGAGGGGAAAAAGATATAACAACATCATTCTCACAGGTAAAATCAATAGAGTTCTTTGCTATAAGATGGCCAATTGTCACTTCTCATATGTAACACTAGGACTCCATAGTATCAGTTTCAGAAAGCTTTAAGGTTTACTTTCTGTAAGAAAACTAAGTTTTCCTTAAAATCATACTAATAATTGGGGTTTTTTTCCCCCATTTTTACGTGCAAACTGAAAAATTGGAAGAAAAAACTGATCTTGGGCTGATCTAATGACAATGCATTTTGAATCATCTTATGTGAATAAAATAATAATAACAATAAAAACCTTGTTCAGGCAGTTTTATCTCCTTCTCTAGAAAGCAATACTAGATTGACTATACTGAGATCCTTGTGCTGTAATCTGTGGTCACTGATAATCCCGTCTACTTGATTTTTGAGGGCTCTATTACAAAGGGTAGAAATGTAACCATTTGCAAGACACTCCATTTAAATGAAGATGTGTTTGCTTTGCAGGCCCCAGGGTTAATTGTATGGAGCAGATTGCCTATTTTTTCCTGTTATACAGACTTACAGCTTGTTTTATCACAGGCTCCATTTCTGTAAGAGGCAGCTGAATTTCCTCTGCAAGAAGCAATTCGATACCTATCGATCCCATCTTTTTAGCTTATCACATTTCATGAATTTGCCATCAACTCCATTGGCTCTGTATTTTGTCTGGGGAGCCCAGTCAGCCTTGGCACTGGTTACCCACATTCTTCACATGCTAAGGGAATAAAATAATGCTGCTCTGCGTGTTTTTCTGCTGTGGGTTAGAGCATGCCCCAGGGATCCTACAGCAAAGAGCCAGAAAAAAGATTTTGCTGGCTGACTGCTGCCCAGTCAGGGACCCCCTCACCCTCATGCAACCATTTATCCCCTCTGAACCCAAGATGCCTCAGTGGAACAGGGATTAAAGGCCCCTTTTCCAAATTATTGGAGTAACGGGAATAATCTTCCTGTCTAGGAGGAACTAAGGATCAGTGCAGTCTGCAAAGGAGGGTGCAATATCAGAGCTAAACTTGTTAGTGTGACAAATAGCTTGTGCATTTGTGTGGGAAAGATTTGCATTTTTAGAGGGTAGTCACAAAAGGTGACTAAACGGTAGGCTTCTGCAAACGGTTAATGGACTTGGTAGAGCAAGTTTGTACTGGAGATATGGCTGGGAGTACATATTTTTGGGCAGTGGAGAGCCAGCTGATTAGAAAATATTTGGAGAACTAACACAAAGGGGAAAGAATTTGTGTTGTTTAGATTGAAAGGGGACAGAGTTGCTTCTGGGCAGAGAATGGACTGAAAACACACCAGTACAGTTAAGGTAGAAGCTGGATTGCTTTAGGGGAAGCAAAGTTTATTTCTGTTTGGAGGCGATTTTCATCATTAGGGGGGAAAGCATGCATGGAGGATAAATGAAGTTTGGGCTGTGGGGTTAACATAGTGAAAAACTAATAGGAACTGATAATGCTGATGGGGCTTGGTAACAAAGAAAAAACATAGAACCAAAATCAGTAATGACAGAACAGGTGGAAAAAGCAAAGATAATCAACAGGACACAAGACTGGCTTATTTTGGATTACCAGATAAAGGATTTTGAAAGTGTTGTAGTGCTCCCCTCAGCCCTCTTGCTTTCAATAACTTAGTAACAGTGTTTCTAATACTGACCCTCTTAAAATAAATGGATTGCATATTTTTCCTAATAGATAGAGTGCTTTCCAACATTTGTTCATCTCTGAATCTTACTCATACTGCTTCATACAATTTAGGTTGAAATACTGCTCTTGGTTGATGACCAGTTTATAAAAAACAAGTGAAAGAGGTATCAGATCCAGAAATTCCTTGGCAACTCTGCAGTTTTCTCAGCAGTCTTGCTGCTTTGTGCAGCATAATTGAAAATGTCACTACACATTTTGTACTGAGAGTCAAGTTTGTGCTTTGTTGTTTTGAGTCTGATGATACTCCCCTGCTTTGAAAGCCCATCCCTCAGTTTTTTTTAACCTTAGCTGGTTAAACTATTATTAAGCAGCAATGTAGTATACATATGGAACTCTCACTTTTACTCAGACAAATACTTCTTTGCTAGAAGATGATGTTTAAATACAGTGAACCTTCTGTTCCTTCAAAACAGTTAGTTCCTAACAGTTTGCTTGAATTTTAAACAGCTCCTCCAAGTACACTCACTTTTCTTTGGCATTTGCTTTACCACGAGTAGTCTGAGCGAGTTTGCCACCAGCAATCTTTGCAAAACCAGCAACTTCTATGTAAGCTGTGCAAATTCTGAATTTGTAACTTTACATCTAAAACTGACTGCAGGAATTATGCTTCCTTAATGAAACACATCTATTGTGAAGCACATGCTTGTTCAGAACTGTTTGAATTTCCAGAATGATTTGGCAGTGAGCAGTTTTAGATGAGGGATTTTTTACATTCAGTATTTGGCAAGTCATTCCAAATAATTTTGGGGGGGCGGGGAAGAGAGAGAAGGAGAGAGAGAAATAGGAAAAATCTGCTCACAAATAATTTTAGTAGCATTGATTTGAGGGTATGTCTTTACTAGTATCTAGAACTGATTGTAAGGGATATGTCTACACCCAATGTTTGGCTCGCATCTGATGTGAGACCTTTGGCTGTAAAAACCCTCCCGATTCTCTCTTCTTGTGTACATAGTTGGATACCACATCTCAGATCAGGGATGGCTACTAACAGCTTAGATAAACCGAGGAACAGCTGCTTTTGCATACATGATTCTGTGAGCCCTCCTCTTTTATTCTAATGCAGTCACTCAGATCAGCTTTAAGTGACCGCTGGCTTTACAGCCCAGAGTCATGTCTTAATCATCTGTATCACAGCCTAGCCACAAGCCTGCACCAGAGCCATCCACATTATTTATTTGTGAACTGGAAACTCTCTAGAAATTGGTCAAGGATTACTTCTTACCTTCTGGATCTCTGCTAATAGGCAAAAGGGTGCAGCAGAGCTGAAGATGGAGAGAGGGAATGGTAAGACTGCAAGAGGTGGACTTCCTGCTCTCACTGTAGCAAAGGACAGGCTCGAAGGTGAGCAGTGGGTGCCAGGTGACCTACCTGGAAAGCCAATAGAGGCTCCAGATTTAAAAGGGACACAGTGATAACTTGGAGAACTAATCAGTACCTACTTTAAGACGATCTTATGATCGACTCCTTTCTATCAGTGCAGAGACAATCTTTATGGCTTTGGGGT
>NW_008824356.1:1344319-1355398 GCF_000699105.1 Pygoscelis adeliae
AGGTTTGGAAGCTTTCAGTGATGGCACTAGCTTTCAAAACACAGACAGAAAGAGTCAAATTGCTATTGGGAACGTACTTCAAGGTGCAGATGGCGGTTTAAGAGGAATCTTCTTGTTGTGCAGGACTGAATCCTCTATAACTGCTGTCTTATAGGGGGCAGGTACTGGGGAGAGGGTTGTTTTTTTGTGAAGAGTTTGAGATAACTTCTGAGCTATACTGTTAACTAGTTACTGTATTGATTTTAGGGCTCCTTGAAATGCCACCATTAGTAAACAGAAAACTATTGAATTTAAAATTGTGCTTTCTAATATTCCCTTCAATATGGTAAATATGGAGGGGTGAGAGAGGATGCTTATTGCTTTATATATTCATAGTGATATGCCTTTCCCAATGTTTTAAGGTCTAGCTGTTTTGTTACATAATACACTTAGGCTCTTGGATACTTATGTTTTATGTATGTTCTGCAAGGAAGTACAGGATATTCCAGAAAGAAACAGTATACCAAAATCATCATGCTCTATTCTAAATATTTAATTATTTAAATAATACATTGCTACTAACTTCTACCTAAATCAAATTCCGGTCTATCTACTGTTGTTAACGCTTCATTGCCTTAAAACGTGTATGTGCTGGAGATGAGTCAGAGCAAGAGAAATGTTCAAGGACTAGAGAGGATTAACCTGAGAAGAAAGATCAAGTCCACTTATGTAAGATTATTGCATAACTCCTCAAAATGTGTTCATATCTTTTTCTTCTTCCGTACCTTTATATGTTTTGACAGCAACTGGTTTTTGTTCCTTCATCCTTTCCGGTATGTTATGATCAGGAATGAAACATTAAATCATGCTGACTCTTAAATCATAGTTGTCATCATTAGGCATCAGAGTGAATATAATTTGTGGTAAATATGGACAGTAAACTGTCTCCCAGAGGCTTGTTTCAGACTGTCTGTATACTTACGCAGGTATTTGAAAGCTATCTCTTGAAAGCAACCAGAAAGGCAAAAAATTGTTTTCTCATCCTTGCTTTAGGTTTTGGAGCACAGATGATAATCCTCACAAACAGCTGAGCTGTCCTTAGCAAATCAAACTGGAATTTTATCGGAATATTCCTTTATTGTTAGTAAAGACTTATTTTGAACACTGATTCTCATGCGGGTCAAGTAAGGTTACCAGAACGAGGGTTAGATTTGCCTCTGGTTTCCCTTGACAATATTTGGAAACTCTCCAGGCTGACAGAGGGAGAACCAACAAGCAAACAGATTTTTGGTAGTAGACAGTGTAGATGTTCATGTCACAGTAACTTAATATTACTAATTGCTTTTTCCCTACTGATGCCAGCATCTGACTACAGGAATGTTTCCTCATTGTGCTGTACGAGACTAAAGACACACAAGGTAATTTAAAATGTAAATACTGCTGCACTGTTAGCAGCAACTGAACTATAGCAGCTAGCATAAAACTGGCCCAGGTAAGTCCAAACTAGGGTCACCCTCATCCATGTTTTGCAGTGCAAATCTCCTACAGCTCTCTTGAGGTACAGAAAACCAGAAAAAAATAGTAAATTTGTTAGAAACAGCAAAGCTTTTGGGGTTAAAAATAAAAAAATAGGAAGACAAAAGAAAAAAGACCAGCGATAGTTTTTATTATATTCTGTAAACATATCCAAATTTTGGGATGAAAAAAGTAAGTCAGAATTAGGGTCTAAAGAGGGTGTAAAGGAATGCCCACTAGAGACCACTGAAAAAATAGACTATCTAAAAGAGAAGGTAGATGAACTAGGAGGCAAAAGAAAAGCAATTAATGGAGGAACTAATAGTGACAGGATTTCTTTGGAGACTGCAGGTGAACGAGAATCAAGTGCATAACAGGAGGCTAAATTAGGAAACCAGAGGAATAATAATGGAGTAAAGAAAAGAGGTGGTGAATCTTAATCTCTCCTTGCTGCTGCCATATTTAGTGAATAGTGGCAATCACCATTTTCCCCGTTTTTAAACTCAGAAATCTTAACTGCAAAACTAGTTCATGGGTCAGAGAATTATAATATCTCTTGTGAGGTGACAGACTTAATCTCTGCTGATCAATTTGCCTTGAATAATATGAAATGCTGAATTAAACGTTCTGATTTTGAGGGGCAATCGTGGTCATTATTTCTTAAGTCATGTCAATGATATAGCAGAGGTCAATATATTTCGCAGTTACCCACAGGCAAATAGCATCTGTTCTATTTTAGTAAAAAGTGGCTTTTTCCTTCATTTTGGAAAACTTTTAGACATGGTGATATATCGCCCTCTTGAGGCCAGAACTTGTTACTGCACCTGTTTTACAGAAATTTAATTTGCTTCTCAAATGAACGAGACTCAACTTTACAAACGTAGTTGTTAGAAATTCAGAGATTAAATAAATCATAACCTAGAATCTTTCCTCCTTATGAAGATCTTTTTTGCTTTAGTGTAGTCTCCAACAATTTTTTTGGCTATGAATTTTATTCCGACAAATTTAATGTTGACATACTGTTCTGATTTTAAAAAGTAGTAACGTGTGTATGCCAATTTATTAAACTTTTAAAAAATATAACCTGCATGTGAACTTCTGCAGATTTTGTGAAATATATTAAAAAAAATAAAACCTATCCTCTGCAAAAAATCTAGAGATGTTGTCTCCCTGCAAATATAACTGCTATTTTTATTATTATTTAGAGAACTATAGTTATATTATTTTAAAAAGCAGTGTTTAATCCTGTTTTGTGACCATCAGGCCAAGAATTTAGTGGCTTTCTTCCTTTATCTATCCCTTACTAGCTAACTTACTGAAAATGTTATGTAAAAAATAATGAATTTAGTTTTTACTTAAAAGGTACTGAAAATCCTGTGGAATTAATTTTGTGCCATTGTGTAAAGGTATACAATTTGGCTAATTTCTTTTAACATGATTTGTTCTTTGTCTGGGAAAAGGTAAAATTTTTGGAAGTGCACAAATCTCTGTTTAATTGACATCATGACATAGGGCCACTCTCATTTCAGGCTACAGGAGCAACCATGGTGTATGTGTATCACGTGCACCTTTCAAGAAATTAAATGCTGGGGAATGAGGTTCATTTCTAGCAACTATGAGATCAAAGAGTAAAGAAATGTTGGGACCAGTTAGGGGAGGTGCCAGCGTGGCTCCATTTGAGTGGCCTCCAGTGCTGCCCAGCACACGTGCAAGGTAGCAGCTGACTATCGGCAGAAATAACAGCTGCACAAGGGCGTTCCACCCCCAGTCCACTGTCTGAAGCCCAAATACTCAGGGTATGCAAACAAAGGAATGATGGTCATCCATAATTTTTCAGAGCAGAATAAAGCTGTATACTAATATATTACAGAGGCCATTATATGGAAAAATTGCAAATGAGGATTAGTTCATCTTCTGGATGCAGTTCAGCTCATAATCAATACATACATTAGCTGTAAAACCATCTGAAAATAAGGTATGTTGCCAACACAACATTTAAAATAATTATATGAAGAGGCAATGCAGTACTTCCAAGTACCCTTACATCACTGTAAGTTGCTTCAACGTCAATAGTTATATTGGCAGCATTTTTAGAAAAAGCGCATCAGACAACTAGCTTCACTGAAAATGAAGATACTGATTATAGACTCACATTATCCACAGAGTTTGGATCAAGGTTGCTACAAACATTTCATACTGAAAGAAAGGGGACAGTTCTGATTTTAGGTTTATCTGTAGAATAAATAATAAATTTGCACTTACGAACAACAGGTCCTGAACTCACTTCTACATTTTCTATTCTAGTTTAGAGTTGCTTAGAGTGGACAAAAAAAGAAATCTGGGGCTGTGAAATAGATGTGAATATACTGCAGCATTGTGCCACTATCCTTTAAACAGAACATAGCAACTCATTTTGGTGCCTGGTATTTTTACCAAAGACAGGCCCCTCTCCTGTGCTGTGCTCAGGGTGCCTCCAGAATCCAGACACTCCTTCCAGCTGCTGTTGCAGAGTTGAAATCCCCCTTTCTGGGAGTTACTAGCATCATCTTTCTTAGCTTAGACAGATTTATTTGCTGTTCTTGTCCTTCCCTTGATACATCGCTGGCTACAAATTTCTGGAGACATTGTGTTCGTAACTTGCTCCCTGGTTTACCAGCTGAGTGAAACGAGTATGTGACCTAAAAACATTCACATCTCTTAGCTGATCTCTAGATATGGCAAGTCTTTGACTTAGACAGGGTCACATAAGGGTATAATCTAAAAAGGCCTCAGTTTAGGATATTTGATGCTGTGATACATAAGAGAAACTTAAAACTTATCCTGTACTAGAAGATGTTCTGGGCACCTATCTTTATTCCCTGGCTGCTGCTTAGGCCTCTTGGATTTTATGTAGAGAAGAAATGACTCAGAAAAAAGTTATTTTAAGAGTAGTGAGAGTTTCTGTGAGACATGACCAATAACAAAAGGCATCACTTTTTGTGAATAAATATATTTTCAGAAATATATAAATATATTTTCAGAAACATGTTCAATCCTAGTAGTATAATGAACTTCAAAGACCAGATTTGGATGATCGTTCAAAAGTTTGTACATTACTCAGCTCACAATATCACAGTTGCTGACTGTTCTGCTTTTAACTCTAAGAGCTTTTGCCTGCCTGTTTTATTGCCAATGACCCAAAGAACATCAAACTTTTCTTTAACTACATAAAAAGAATGATCTGGTCCTTTGCTTATATTTCCTCCTCCTTTATTTTCCTCCCTGTTTATGCCCCATTTCCTTATTGTCTGTCCTTCCTTCCTGTTTCTGTCTCATTTTCAGGGCTCTTGGTATCCTTTAACTCCTGTGTTTCTCCTTTCTCCTGCTTTTACTATTCACTCCGTAGTTTGAATATTGTTTCCTTGGGAACCTTTTCCCAGTCAACCTCAAAATTTCACACAGACAAGGGATGCTGAATGAGATGAGTGCTAGACACACGTGAATACAGATTTACACTGCAGAGGTTTTCTGACATAAGCCAGTACTGATTAGAACAGTGGAAAATATTTACTTCTTTAACCAATATATCTGTGTCTGCATAACCCAGTGGCGATAAAACTTATTCATGTAAAAGTGGTGGGTTTTTTGTCAATATTACTTTCATCAGTTTGAGAGGATGCTTTAGCTAGCTTGCACAAGAATGGTTTTCAGGTGGTATAAATTGTCTCCACGAGAGGGCTTGCGCAGGCTGCATTCCAGCAAGCACGTTCTTTCCAAGGCCAGGCTGCAGCTCGGTCTTTGCCGCTGCCATCCGGCACTATGGCCTGACGTGGAACTTGAACAATTTGAAATATTGCCTCAAAAATAACTAAGATTCAAATTCGTATGCATGATAACTTAGGAGACAGATAAGCAAAATTATTTTCTGTCATCTAGAATGTGAAGGCGTATGTAAAATTTTTCCATTCGAAGAAGGATATGCTAATTTACTTATTTACTTGATTCCCAGGAATGCTTTGAATCTCACACCACTTTTGAGATACAGCACTGGCCTCCCATATTTTCTCAGCATGAACTCTGCCCTCGTCTGAATGAACGCAGGAGTCCTAAAACCTTATCTGGCCTTGTGCCTGTTAACATTACATCTCAGGTAGAAAGCATGGCCGCGTCAGTATGAGACGAGATGAGCAGCCATTTTGTATGCCCGGCATTACTGCCATCAGAGCAGATGGCATCTCTGAAGGTTTACAACCAATCCATATTGCTGTTAAGTTCATACCAGATGACTCTTTAAATGATGGATGAACTAGTCTTCCTTTTCCCCTCCCTTCTCTCCACTAGTCCTCTCTACTCTTGAACACTTGCAAAGTCACAATGGCGCTGGCCTTTCCTATGCTGCTATGTAACTTTCATATGCATAGCTATCTTGGCCTCAGGGCTACATGGATCTCTTCTCCCCAGCAGCGTCCTTCCAGCCCATGGATTTTGGTTCTGTGGTTCTAGGAGTTCACTGATCCTTCAGAAGGCTGGGGGAAATGTTACCAGTGGTGTTGGAAGCTTGTCTGCTATCTAAAAATATACCTCTCAGGAACAGGGTTTAGGAAGCATTTGGCTTACTTTTCCTGTGTCTATCTTTGCCCCACAGTCAATCTGCTGATAGTAAGAATGTCCCTTTTTAGATCTTGTAAGTTTCAAATAGCAGTGGAGGCCTTGTGTAGTTCTTTTAAATAGAAAGTAGATCTTCACCTTGAGCAAAAGGTAGACAAGGCATAGGGTAAAGAAAGAATTACGTTTGTGGCATCAGGGAAAGGTTTAAGTAATCTACAGAGATACATTTAGGAATGATTCTTAATATTCAGATTAGCATAACCTGCTCTTTGTCTAGAAGCAGAAATAAAATCAACAGTCCCATGGGGGCAGTGAACTTTTTATTGCAGAATCAGGTTCACTGTCTTCAAATATAGTTATTTTTAATGGATTGAAAAGTAACACTTTGCACGTTTCTCTGTATCATGCTTTTTAAGCCTATCCTACCTTTATGGTTCTGGCTCTTTTACCTAGAAGGCTTTAAGAAACTGAGAACTTCTTAAAAATCTTCTTTGCCATTCCTCCTCTAGTCAGAATACAGTATGGAAAAATAGCTTGGAAATGTTAGCAAAATCTGTTGATTTAGCAGTGGACCAAAAGCTCCACAAAAATTAAGAGTACCCTATCATCAGCTTTTAGGGACAAAGCTAGAACTGAGTTAATTTGTAGTGTTTTCCCAGGCTAGCAAGAACTGTGCTTTGTCGTCCTCGCTGTTTCAAGACTAGAAGTACTCTCAGCTTTCCAGTGAAATCTCCCGGAAAAGTTGAGATATATCTGACTGGCTTTGCTCGATATAACTTTATATTTTTACACATTAATCCTTCTTGTTTTCCAGCATCAGAATGCATCCTGGGGACTCTAAAACCAGGAAAAGTCATGAGCCAGTGAACATCCTGTGCTGTCACTTTCCGTTCTGTAACCGTATAAATCACGACCGTTCAGATAGATGCCCATTAGGGAAAATACATCCAATAGTCATTTCTAATTCTGTGTGTGGTATTTGGGCACAAAGCCTGGAGGTGGCACGTATGAAAAATTTGTGTAATTTAACAGTTGGTCTTAAAAATGCTTAACTATACATTATAAAGTAGAAGACGAAGATGTGTCTTTACACGGATGTCCACTAAGAAAAGTATTTAATCTTTATCTTTTCCCTGTTTGGAGGGAACATTTAAGTCACACATTCTCATAGGCTGGGGTTGCTGAGTAAATGTGGCACTTCTTTAGCAGAAAGCTACTAAGTTCTATTTCTGAAGTGTTTGTGAATGAATGTATCCTGAACTGCATATTAAGTATTGCCATCCTACTGATGTGTTTGGTCAGTCGTATGTTTCTGAGTGGTCATTGTCTGCCACAGAATCTTGACAATATCACACAAAGAATATTTTCCATTGTGGCATCTTGGTTCCTTGGGGATCCGTAACATCTGTACTGCTAATGGTTTTATTGTTGCCTCTGGGTCTAACTCCAATTAAATTGACCATGGCAGTTTGTTGCAGCCTCATCCTCTTGAGTACCTGGGTTTCTTTGACTTACCTTTGCCCATGAAGAAAGTGCACTTTTATCCTTTTGAAAATAAAGTCCATGGGCAGGAACATGTTCCTCCTGAGACTAATATGCAAGTCCTTTTGTGTGGTTAGACAAAGGGTTTTCTTAATGCATTCTGTGATAGAAGTGCCCTTAGAGCCAGCCCATCCTTGTACACAGACCCCTCTGTGAGCTCAGTCTTTTTGTAAACTGGGAACAAACTTGACAACACTGCTGCTTGCAACAAAATTGGGCATTCATTTTTAAGCACACAGCCTCATAACCAATTCTTTTAAAAAAACTCCCTTTGTGTAATAAAAGGGAAGGTGGAGAGAAAAAAGGTCTGGGGTAGTGATTTAACAAGCACTGTTGTCTGGTGCTTCAACTCTGAGGTTTGTGGAATACAGTAGACTTGCCACCATCACTCTTAACTACCATGGCAGATGATTTTAGTATGTTTGCATTTAACAGTTTGGCGCGTCTCTTTTATTCTGATTTTAGTCTTAGTTCAAGTCATTAGAAGGGCTTTGTACTTTCACAAATGCAATGACCAGAAGTGCCTTAAGTATAAGCCAGCAGCATGTATGTTAAATGAAAATGTTAGACTAAGAAACTGAGCGGTGTTAACACTGCACAGCTTAAAATTACAAGCCAAAAGGTATTGAAATAATTTTGCCACCTGTGCCATGTAGGTACCGTAAACCTGGGAATTTTTTTCCATAAAAAGCAAAACCAAAATTTGGTCTAGGATGAAGGCCATAAAACTTTTCATAATGGTGTTAACTGGATGCAGTTTCATCCTCTGTGTTTTATGGCATAATTTTGGCAATGTTAATGCTAGCTTCCTTAAGTGCACATGTCCAGATTCCCCATCTAAAGGAATCTCACATCAAAAATATACTAAAAACATCTAAGATACTGCTGCTTTTAGTGCACAAAAAAAAAAAAAAAGAAGTTGCATTTTTTAATATAGTAAAAATTCCATGTTTTCACATTCTTTTTTTTTGGTAACTATAAATGTGCTATCTTTTAGGCTAAAGCTCAAAATTACAGAACTGGGCTTTAGTCTGTTTCCATTCTAAATGTGGTCTAATAAAAGCTGGATTTGTAAAGTGATAGCTGCAGCTGAGATGGAAACTTCCTCCTTTCCCATTCCATTCAATTAATGAAAGCTGAACTTCAAAGTCTAAATGAGATCATTTGAAGTGCTAAAATTATTGAACACCAGAACTGTTTACTTTCCTATCTGACCAAAAAAAGAGAGAGCATGTAATGTAAAATTAAACCACTGAAATGAAGTTAGGAAACTTTAAAAGTTCTAGTGCAAGAAGTGGTTTTAGCTTAGTTGAGAGGCATTTGTGCATAATTTTAAGTGACTCACTTGATAGTCATGCATTTTTTTCATGACTGTGACAGTAAAAGCTTTTCTGGGAGGTCTTAGTTGTGTGCTACTCAGAAAATTGCAATCCAATGAGAATATATGTGTCTGAGCAACACCCCTGACAAGCTAAGAGAATATGCAGGGATATCATGAGGGACTGGAGCCTTTCTACAGTACCATAAGCACTTATGTAGCCATCGCTAGTTTTGTAGTTGTTATCAGAAGTTTTTAAGTTGGTCAGCTGCTTGTTATTTTGCTGAGAGCCCATAATATTTCTCCTGGGCTCTACTTTGTCCTTTTTCGACCATGAGCATTGGCAGTGCCACCAATTCCAGGGGACCATCTAGCTAGTGTCAGTGGTACCAAAACTCCTTTGATTGACTCACTTGATGGCAGTACACATCAGCTTTGGGTCTGCTGCTGCAAACTAGGAAGTGGGAAGTTAATGGATATCTAAAGGAGGTCGGTCTTTGGCCAGAGATGGGGTGAGCTTCTGAAGCTCAATGGGAAAAGGCAGGAGGGGACTGTGGAAGCTGGAGAGACACAGGGAGCGAGGAACTCCTGGGCCGTGCCAAGAGGCAGTAGCGGGGTGCAGGTAGTGAGCACTGAGGTGTGCTGAACAGTTGTCGTGAGTAGGGAGGAATACGCAAACAGGATCCCGCAAAACAGGAAAAAGGAATGGAGTCAGGCACAAACTGCTTGGGATGCCAAGGACTGCCTATTTCTGTGTTCATTTTAAGTATTTAATTTTTCTGACACACACTTGGGATAGACAGAACACATACAGTCCTATTAAATGTAATTAATTGCATGTGAGACTTGTTCATCTGACCACTTTGGTAGGCCTTGCCGCCGTGCTCCAGGGTTTCTTGTACTGGCAGCACACCACCACAGCTGCTCTCCCACTCTGTTATCCCACATGCCGGGCACAACTAGGCTGCCTAACCCAAGATCCTTTTACCAGCTGTACTGGTTACAGGGAGCCCTGCAGCCCTGTGCAGCAGCTGGGGGATCTGTACCTTTTGTATGCCCTTATACTTAACAGAACACGGGTGGGAGGCACACTTCCAGGTGCACCCTTCCTCAGCCCAATATCCACGCATGCCTTTGGCCTCTAAGCTGATCCATCCCTGCCCTTTTTGGGTGACTCAGCAAGTGAATTCTCATGTCTTACGATTCAAAAAATTTGAGTGTTCTGGTCATTAATGAGGAAGTCTCAGGATATTTAGTTAAATCCCATCAAATCTATTTTTAATTCTTCAGTTAATTAATTAATTCCTTAATTCTATAGAACAATTGAATTAAGTATATTTTCATTCTATAAGACGGCAAAGCAGGCACACTGAGTTACAGCTTCCCCTCCCCCAGTACTTACAATTGTCTGTCTGTTTCATTCTTACCCGTCCAGAGCAGATAGAATTAGACCGCAAAAAATAACTTTGTACATGCCAAATTTCAAATGAAGCCATTTTTGCTCTAGCTTTGTTCAAGGATGTGTGATTAGAACTTTATTCCTCTCCCTAGGAAAATCTGTAAAATTGTCATAAAACAAAAGGGAAAGCTGAATGTTTTAAAGGTGAATGTTTAAAAATTTTCTGCATGGGGTATGGGAAGAGCTTTATCATTATTTGCAAACTTTACTATAGAAGTTGCTACAAATCATCGAATAACAATCCATAAACATTTGTTTCTGCGCTAAGCAGCATAGAACAAGAATAGCTTTATGCTGTGTCATGAAGGGGCTTGAGATTTTTTGGTAACATCTAGCTTGCTAGCACAGTACAAAACTATTACATTTGCAGAACTGAACCAGCTGGTCAAAAGGCAGAGACTGGATTATACTGGTGCTCCTTTTTTTCTGTTCTGTTCCCCTCTTTTCTCCCTGAGGAATTCTTGTACAGTAATTTTTAGCTTCAATGTGGCTGACTATGGGTTTTCAACTTCCAAGAAGTTTTGATGGAAAATACAATAGTTTAATTTCCCATTACCAAAGCATGAGTTGGGTAGATTTTACAGTATTTTCATTATAGGTGTGATACTGTCTAGATCAGACCCTTAAACTAATATAAATCAGCATAGTTCCACTGAAGTTTATACCTGTTGAAACTCTT
>NW_008824356.1:1355411-1356735 GCF_000699105.1 Pygoscelis adeliae
GAATGATGAAGAAAAAAAAATCTAGAGAAAGAAAAACATAAGTTCAAACAGAGAAAGCAGAAAGGTAAGAAGTGTCTCAGAAGGGATGTAAAGTGGTTTCATGTGCATCTGGATAAAATGAAGAAAAAAACTGAAAAATACTCTGTATTGGTTAAAATTTGTCATCCTACGAATTTTTTTCTTTCACTGAGTACTCCTGGATTTGGATTTAGGATTGCATATTAAGCCTCGTCCTTTGTTTTGATATAATTTATGTTGTAATCTGTTTTTTCAAAGCGTAGTTTCATGCTCTGATGGAGTCTCCCAATAGGTTTTCTATATTGTAAGACGTTTTTTCCCTGTTATGTTTTAGAACTTATTTTGTCTAAAGTTTTTATTTGAAACATATATTCCGGGAAATATCCTAAATGATGAGGAAAGAAACTATTGTAATGCAGTTTGTGTCCCTGAGTACACGTACATCGTTAACTGCATTCTGTTCCAACTAACTAGGCCATCTTGATTACGCAGCAATGACTCCGTGTTGGCCAATGTGTGGAGGGGCAGCGGCCCTTCAGTTGGCGATAAGTTATGTTTTGGACTTCCCCTCTGTTATGAGGCTTGAGGAGATTGAGGATCCGGATTTATGTTTGTGACAGGGCTACACGGACCATCGATACTGCAGATGCTCTTTCTCTAAGTATGAGAGAGCAGGCAGCCTCCTGCCTTTGGCTGCCTGGGCCAGCCTGGGTCAGCAGAGCGGAACTGTTTGTACCGGACCTAGGCTACGGCTGACGGCAAGAGCTGGCCTAGATCTCAAAGCCTGTCGATAAATACGCCTTGACAAAAAGTCAAAGGCGAGAAGGGAAAGTTTGGCATCAAGAGCGAACTGTGGTCTCGTCCCTAACTCCAGAGCCGCTGCAGCTGATTGTATTTGCATAGGTTTCAATTTCCAACCTAGAGCTGCCTCCTGGGCAGGGCTGAGTCATGAAGCTGGCGGCTGGATGATAAAGGTGGCTCCTCCCTGGCTCACTGGCGTCAGGCGGTTGAAAGAAGTAAGATGAAATCATAGGCACTGCTATGAAAAAACCAAACAAACGGGGCACTGTTTTGATCATTAAGTTGTGACGAAGGAAGCAGGAACTGCGTTGTCACAGTTTTATCTTACATACAATTCGAGATAAAAACAGTTCTCTATTTCACGTGCCTTCTAACGGCTTAAAACACACCGTCTGTAATTCTGCTACGATGTGCGTAGCCAGAGGCACGGCCCGCTTTTAGTTTTTGCCCCGCGGCTCCACCGAGGAGCGTGTGCCCGGCCTGCGGGGCGGCACCGTGCCGGGCC
>NW_008824356.1:1361248-1369111 GCF_000699105.1 Pygoscelis adeliae
GACCAAATCTCTTCTCTCATTCTCCCTTCCCTTCCCTTCCCTTCCCTTCCCTTCCCTTCCCTTCCCTTCCCTTCCCATCCCTTGCCTTCCTTTTCCCGTCCCTCCGCTATTTTCGGTTTCTACAGATGTGCTCTTTGGAATGGTTTCAATAAAATTTTATTGCTGTCATTTGAAAAATAGCAGGATTATTGTGATTTGTGCTGCCTGGCAGAAGAAAATCCACCGGGGCTGGCCACGGCCGGTGCTCCCCTCTGCCGCGGGGCTCCCCTCGGGCACCATGTCCCCAGCCGCGATTCTAACGCGCCAGGTGCCACTGGTGCTTGCAGCCTTACCTCTTTTTTCTCAGACAACTGGGCTCATCGTGGTTCTCTGGGAGGCTGTATCTATATTTTTTTCCCCAGGCCCCCAAACTAGCCCCCAGGCGTTCCCTGCGCCCCACTGAGGCCTGCTTGGGCCCTCAGCCCACCTCCTCTGTGCGGCGAGGGGATACACGCCAGGCTGCTGGAGCCTGCTGCTTGGGAGTTTCTAAGCACCAACGTGAAGTAGCAGACATTAAAACACAGGCACGTTTTGTGAGTAGGCAGAAGTAACTCGGTTGCTAGTAGTTGCTTTTTATACTGGTGCAAGCCTGCAGCGTTTCTGAGCACCCTTTCTGAAGGCATACGGACATTGAGTACTGCAGGCAGATATTATACGTGTCTGTCTCCGTAAAATACATGATGCATATACAAGAGAGAGCCTTTCTTCATTTTTTTTGTGCTTACCATATCACCTTGTCTCTCAAGGACAGCACATTGCTAAAATGCAGGCAGAGATTTATTGGAGGGACTAGAAGGACTTTACTTCTCCTGCCCCTCTTCCCCTCGGCTCACGTCTCCCACTCTGCCAGTCTGGCATCTCTTATGCTCCACTACGAGCTGAAAGAAAGCAAGCAATGGAGACAGGGGAACATCTTGCCCCCACTGTGTCCTATGGCTTGACGTGGGGAACATAGCCCTTGTGGCATGGACTGCTGTGGGAGAGAGGAGATGCAGCTACCGTCATTACTTGCCCCAGAGTGGAGGCACGTTGTCTCAGTCACCATATCCACTGGATTGTTTTTCCTGTCTTCCTTCCCCCTTTCTGTAGTGTCCTGATAAACAGCCTACAACAAAACCCACAGAATAGCAGTTTTCTTATTTATAATGCTTTGAGATACAGTGGATTCCATGAGCAGAGATGGCAATAGCCTCCTTCTCATCCTGAGGACTCGTAGGGTTCACTTAAAAAATAATAATAATTAAAACAAAGTCTTCGGAGTGCCTCAGTGAGTGCTGTCATGCCCACAGTATGCACTGGAGCGTCCTGCCAGAGGCTAGTTTCGGTTCAGAAGCACTGCCACTTCAGCTGGAAGCCGGGAGTTGATTATTGGACCCTGCTTCTTGGCACAGCATTGGGCCAAAATGACTCTGCTACCGTGAATTTTGAAGGAAGTGTGGCTCTGCTTGGTCTGGGTTATTACCATTGCACTTCTTTGCGTAACGCAGCTGCGCACCAACTGCTCAAACTCCTGTTTCTGTCTCATTTAGCATTCCAATTTCATGTGCCACTTCGGAGAAGGGGATTTGGGCTCCTGAGTCATTCAGGAATCTTTAAAAGTTTTATGCTTAGCTTGCTTTTAGCTATCTGAATGGACTAATAATTACCAGAAATCATTCCATAAATAAAGTGGTGAGAGTGAGATACTGTGTATACTGAGTAGTTATCCAACTGGAAATTAAAATCTTCACCATGCTGCAAAATTCATAGTTAATAACTAATAGTATAACCAGTATTAGACCTAACTTAATCTAGTTTTATGATGCTTGTAATAGATGGACATTCCTCTTCAGTTAATTTTCAGGGTGCTTATAAACATCATGGTCAGTTTATTCCATTTACTCTCTTGCTTTCTGGTGGGTAAGACTTCGGTAAAATTATCTGTACTCAGTATGTGCCTATAGTATCATCCAATCATGTAAATTCAGGGGCACTATTTTTAATCAGGCAATATAATTGGTACTAATCTTCAAATAAATGGTGCTCCTGAGAAGCAGGAGCTCCTGTCTTCTCAGGAGCACCATCTGTGTGGCTCATACGCAATCAGCAATATTTATATTAACTGCTATATATTCTGCCTCACCTACTGTTTGATTTCTTCTCTCCGAGTCTCATCTATGAACCAAAACAGGAATCACAAGACCCAAGTTCTGACAAGTAGTTTCTTCCCTCAGCCTACTGATGTATACCTTGTTAATGCAGCTTTGTTCAGCACTTTCTTCAACCAACAGTTCTCATGCTACACCCAGTCTGCCCAGTGAAAGGTCTTCGGCTCAATTTTCATTGTAATCTATATGCAGCCTTTTATATATCCTCCTAATATCTTCTAAAACTTTGCTGTTTTCTCCATTTCATCACAGTCATATGGATCTCACATTGTCCTGCCCCAAAATATCACCTTAGATTACCTCCCGAAACACTGTTCTGCTCCTCATTTACTAGAAGGCCTCTTGCTAATTGTTTTTTTCTTTGCATGCTTGTAAAAGGCAAAATTTTACTGTGCAGTACTCTCCTGGCTTAAAAAAATGTTGAGCATACATTTTTCAGATTGCCATTTTACTAACAAATATGCTTTTCTTGTTCTTTCTTTTTTCTTATCTGGTAAGGGGTTTGTAAGCAAGCTGGATGAATTCATTCACTGGTTAAATGAAGCCATGGAAACAACAGAGAATTGGACTCCTCCTAAAGCAGAGACAGACAGCCTTAAACTGTACCTGGAGACACACTTGGTAGGACAAGATTATACTACGATTACTATCAGTAATTGAAGTGTTCCGCTGTGCTTTTTATTTGATTATTATTTTTTAATTACTAGTGTGCATCTATATTTTAATGTAAGATTTTCAGCACTGCAGTTTATTTTAATGAAAATACCAACAAATTATTTTCTGTATTTGAAATATGTAGTCATAGCTTTTTAAAAATTAAATTAAAAGCCAGAATTACATCGCAATTCAGAAATTATCTCCAAAACTGAAAGAAAATGGCAATAGGAAAAGGAGAGAGGATAATGTTTTTTCTGCTGATCATTCTAGGATTTTTACTACACTGTAACAACAAAACTCTTACTAGTAAGGAACTCTTATTCTCTCTCCCGCAGTTTTAGCATGGTACAGAATCATTTAAATAAAATATTTGAAATAATTATTTTAATCATTTTACTTGATGTGCATTTCTGTTGTGTAATTAATACAACTGTCACTAACCTTGTTTCTTGTGCAAAAAGCTAAAACATTGGGTGGAAGTAGAAAACACTTGGATGAATAATCTTTGAATGTATTACAGGCTAGAATTATAGATTGAGAAATATTTGATAAACCTCATGAGACTTTCACTGAACTCTTCCAAGAGCTGTTTCTGGTTATGAGGAGGTGAAACAAAGACCTGAATTAAACCAGGTATTAAGTTCTCAAAAGCAAAATTTTACACTGTAGGTAGAGAATAGAGATCAATGTATGCTGTTCAATGGGTAGGTATCTTAATACGTAAACTACTCTATCTGGTAAAAACTAAAAAAAAAAAGAAGAATGGAAAATTAAGATAAGAAATTCCCTCTCCCTCTGCCAAAATCTTAGGTTCTTGCCAGTATGAATTGGAAGAAAACCCAGTGATAGCACCACTCTGAGCCGATGAGCTAGACAAGCCAGCTAGATAAAATAGTGCATTAGCTGAACCCACATCAGAGCACCAAGCCCCAAAGCTCAGTCTCGTTTCCAGTCTCTGATAATCTGTTGGTGAAAAATTATTTGACAGTCCCAGGAAGTCACATGATGCATTACAGGAAAAAATGTCATCCTAATCCCTACCTTAATATTGGAGTGACCATTATTAAATTAAGTAAGTATACATTAACCACATATACAATTAGAACCGAACTGAAAACTGTCTTCAGAATATCAGCTATACAGAAAACTCTTTTCTGTCTTTTGTTCTTAAACATTTCTGTTGTCATAGCGCCTACGGGCAGCCACTAGATTAAGTGCCCATTGTGGTAGTCTATCAAATGTAGTACGAAGACACTGCATTTTCACCTTACGTTGCAGATTTTGGATTTTGTGGCAGAGTTTGGATTTTTGCCTTGTACTGCACACACTCGGTCCCATGATTCCCATTATGTTTACAGGTGCTCTGAAAACACAGAGCACATTGTGAGATCAGACCTCAGAAAAGGCATTGGTCATTTCAATTTGTTTTCCTCTTACTCTGCAACATGAAACTTTTGGAGAGATGAGTTTTTGTGAGTAGAAGTGCAATTTTCACTCTTGACTGGAGAAAAAGAAACATATTTCAGGAACAGGGCAATCACCAGGCTGAGTCTCTGTCACACTCAGTTTCTTTCTCCCCTTCCATGGGGAGGAGCACAGTAGCTCTTTTGCAGGCAAATGACTTCCAACTTTGCCTTGTGGTTCTATGGGAGGTGAGGCCAAAACCATCAGACTGGAATGTGGAGTAGTAGGCCAGAGGCAACTCCTCTCCTTCATTGCTGGAGGTAGTCAGAATAAATGAGTATGTGGGCACCTGTACAACTTCACTTTCCCTTTAAGTACTTAGGCTCCCAGCTGTACTCTGTATATCTGCATATCTTTGGGGTAAGAAAATCTTTGTATGTTTCAGGATGACTATGTTATGAAACAAGGTGGTTTTTTCCTTTACTTCTGTGAAGAAGTAAAATGTCTAAAGAACAGTTCAGTTTCAATTTGATAATAGTATAATGATTTTTATGGCATATATAGCCAGTGAAAAAATCATTGCACAACCTGAAAAAAAGTAACTGTGACTTTTCTTGTTGGATTTCAGAAAACATATGCTATCATATTCATTTCTACACAGCAGAATTGAACTATTAAAATACAGAGCATTTTTATAGCGGGGAAGATAGCTATTTGTATTAATTAGATTGTCAGCTTTTCAGTGGCATTTGTCTGTCAGAAATCCTAATCTGTGTTTAAACAGAAGTATATGAACTTCAGTTCACATTAAGCTCAATGTTAAAATTTCCCTTGATTGAGCATTGTAAGACAATGGTGATCAAGGTCTTTGTGAGGGTACTTATACTGCTCATTTTCTTCTTTTGCCAGTCAGGTTATACATGCTGTCAGACTCACCTAAGATTTGTTGAAGTAAAGGGGGCTTAGTACTTTGTAAATTTAGGTTCCAGACTTATGGGCTCATAGTACAGACAGCAGTAGCAAACTAACCTGGAAAACAAAGCAAATGTGTTGGTTCTTTTCTATATACTGCATCTGTGCTAGCAAACCTCATAAATATGATTCCTCACTGGTGCAGATTTCCGGTCGTAGGAGGAACAAAAACTCGGTGTAGATTAGTATTTTTATTAGCAGAGGCAAGGCCTTAGCCTTTGGCACAAATTATCAATTTCACCACCTGTGTTACTGTTTTCTTGGAAATATGTTTGTTGCAATAAAAAAATTAGTGCCATAGAGAATATTTTGCATTCATGAATTAAATCTCTGTTGTCAAAATCTAAGAAAAGAATATATGGGAGCAGGAAAATGGAAAAATGTACTTGTTCCCTTTCTTATTATTGGATGGGAAAAGTCTTGCACAGGAGACAAGGACAAGGTTATGAACATCCTCCAAGTTTTTCAGCATGTACAGTTCTTGACCGTCATTTTAGGGTCCCAGTGTAAATTGTTGATAAAGGATTGCATTTTAAAGTCTCTCCTCGCTCAGCCTCACTTTTCTACATCTTTGACATTTCAAGAAATGGTGTTGCACAGACACTTACAGAGAGCGTGTTTATTAAAAAAACCCACCACAAGAAACCTACAACACTAACTTAGAATCTTTGCATAAGGTAATGCTCACAAGAGGAGTCAAATCTCTTGAACAGGATGGCAAAGCAAGTCTCCATTACAAGCGTCCTTGCATGACATCTTCAGCTTAAATTGGTGGAACTCCCCAAATTATTGTTCTAGTTAATTCTTATACCTGGTCTGGCAAGGTTGTCCACCCAGGATGTTAACCCACTTTGAAGCATATGAGTAGTGTCTGTGTATTGCTCTTGGCCCAGCAAGAGCTGCCTGCAGGCATCTCTGTGACCATCTGAAGGTCCCACCTGGACAGCTCCTGAAATAATTGGTGAAGCACTTTGTTGTGAAGGTGGAAGGCAGCCTCTCCTCAACTTGGTCCGTTGTTCTCAATTAGCCCATTATCTCATCTGTGCAGAGACTGGCTGGGGAGCTCCTGAGCCACCCAGGGAATTCATGACTAAGTGCACTGTGTGTGCACACAGGCACAGCTCTGGTACCCAAATACACCACAATTACAGTGATTAACTGTAGGACAAATTGGAATTTCATTCTTAAATCACAGTTACAACTTAAACTCCATAGATTTTGCCATGATGAGTAACCATATGGTTTGATAAAGAATATGAATCTTTTCTACAAACTGAAAGGTAGTCTACATCTGGAATGTGTGCCAAAAAGACAATCTTCAGCTTGGAGGACGGTTTTCTTGCAAATTTTAAAACCCAGTTCCCTGATTTTCTGCAGAACAGGAGTTGCTATATGCTTCATTTTAGATAACACCAAAGCACAAAGCTATCAATGAAAATGCTCTCAGAGACCCCTGGAATAGCGACTGAAATTATTCTTTCAGTTTTACGGGTCTTCACAACTGAGTAACGTCGGTGAAACTGATTTGGGAGCTGTGTGTTTCCCATTCACATGAGAGGGCTGACATGGAGCTGCCACTACTTGAACTTCCGGCACCCCTGCAGGCAGCCACCCAAGCCAGCAGATGTTGAAAACATTAATATGTTTTCGTAAAACGGGTGTTTTTCAGCAGAAATCTAGTTTGCCACAAAGGCCTCAGTCAGCCCTACTAGAGAAAAAAGTGAGGCAAATTTTGAATTTTGTGAACGATTAGGCTCAAATCACTTCCTAATGAAAAGATAGCTTCATTGACCTTACCAAAAAGGAACTTCTGAAAATGGTTTCTGATTCGCTTTATCTTTTGTAGCTCTTCTTTTCTGTTATGCTGATTCTTGCCCATTGGCACCCTGATCAAAATCAGCTACTAGCAGACTCTAAGCACAGACTTGGTGGTATGCAAATCAGTTCTCATCAAAAACGGTATCCTGAAGGCAGCTTATGAGCTAATGTCTAGATGGTACTGCTGTGCTTGTGAAACCAAACAGACTTTCTTACCACCTCAACAAATAAGAATCCACCATGTTGCTCTTGACCATTTTAGTTTGCTAAAATAGATATTTTACTGCTCTTTATCCCTGACCCAAACAGATACATTGTTTTAGCACAGTAAAGAAGTAAGCTAGCAAATGAGGAAATGTGAAGAACCACTGAGGAAAAAGTTTAGACAAAAGGCACTATATATCTTTGCTGAGGCCTGGGACTTTTAATTCTGTAGTCTTAACTTTTCCCTTTGTTAACACAGTACTCTGTTTTCTTGTTGCTGCACAACTCCTAGTTGTGCACCTTACTGTGGTGTGCTCTTAGGTCTTTTGGCCAAAGCCATTTCTGTGTCTAGTGTCATACTTAGACTAGATAATACAAGACTTTTAAATGGAAACCTACAAATGAAAAATATCTTATTTTAGACTTATTTGATGGAAACTTTTAAATCCTTCTTGCATTATTAGTAGATGTTGACAAACAATATTTTTCAGTGGAGATAAAATTAATTAAGGAAAGGTCGTCTTAGAAATTTGGAACTAGTAGTCAGGCATTTTTGTCCTAACAATCTTACTCTTCAGAATTTCTATAAGATTAAAATTCTGAAATCTTGACTACAGGGAAC
>NW_008824356.1:1369440-1386042 GCF_000699105.1 Pygoscelis adeliae
ACCTGGAATGTTTCCAGGGATGGGGCATCCACCACCTCTCTGGGCAACCTGTGCCAGGGTTGCACCACCCTCAGCGTAAACAATTGCTTCCTTCTATCTAGTCTAAATCTACCCCCCTTTAGTTTAAAGCCCTTCCCCCTTGTCCTGTCACAACAGGCCCTGCTAAAAAGTTTGCCGCCATCTGTCTTGTAAGCCCCCTTTAAGTACTGATAGGCTGCAAGAAGGTCTCCCCAGAGCCTTCTCTTCTCTAGGCTGAACACCCCCAACTCTCTCAGCCTTTCTTCATAGGAGAGGTGTTCCATCCCCCTGATCATTTTTGTGGCCCTCCTCTGGACCCGCTCCAACAGGTCCGTGTCTTTCTTATGCTGAGGGCTCCAGAGCTGGACGCAGTACTCCAGGTGGGGTCTCACCAGAGCAGAGTAGAGGGGCAGAACCACCTCCCTCGACCTGCTGGCCATGCTTCTTTTGATGCAGCCCAGGATACGGTTGGCCTTCTGGGCTGCGAGCACACATTGCCGTCTCATGTCCAGCTTTTCATCCACCAGTACCCCCAAGTTCTTCTCGGCAGGGCTGCTCTCAATGTTTCACTTTATTCTCATTGTAACTGTGGATATAAGATATTCTTTGAAAAAATGGCAGCCGGTGGTTTCTTGTTTTTCCAGATAGCACAAGGAGGAATTGTTTGTCACTCATGGAAAGAATGGAGGAGGATGGTCTCCTTGAAAATAATTAGTTGTTCACACCAGGGTTATTTGTTTGTTGTTTTTTTTAGGCAAAAATATGTTCTGTTTAGTTGCAACTGGAATAGCAAATATTGTTCTGTGGAAAGTACAAGCAGCTAGGATTGCATGGAGTCATTGTAGTACAACGTGTTGTTTAGATATGCTAAATGATCATTTCCAGGAATTAAAATTTCTTGGTTTTCTTTTCTAATAAATTGATCCCTGTCTGTAATTTTTACTTCAATTTAGTCGCAAGTTTTGTGCCACATTAAAGTACTTTTTAGCCCAGAATTGCTCCATTATATTAACCTTCTCAGTCACCGTGATGACTGTACATGCTACAGTCTTAAAAATATAAAGAAAGTATCACTAATGTTTCAAAACAAATTATACAAGTTGATTCACACTGGCATTTACTTCTCTTCTGCATGGGAAGCTTAGATGTCATCTCCATTCCAAAACCAAATTCTTCTTAAGATATGGGAGTTTTGAGAGTTTTATTATCTAAAGAGAAATGAAATAAGAATTTTCCTGTGATGAGTATAAATGTTTCTGGCCACATCGTGGCTCAGCGCTTTCTTAGCTGTAAACAGCAAATGCTTTCACAAAGAAAATAGACTGTATTTTCACATTTAAGAAATTGTATTGGTGAAGTAATGATGCTTCCGTGATATCTCATGATAACTGATCGTCTGTTTGTAACAAGTCTGCTATGTCTGAAAAAAAAAAAATCATTCTCATCTCCCTGGAAAATCTCATTTTCTGAAAAATGTCAGTTTAGAGAAGTATTAAATACCTGTTCTCTCTGAAAATAAGGTTAAATACACATGCCTTGGGCTAATCTACTGGCTGTCTTTGTGGTAGCGGTGGTAACAGTAATTTTATTAAAGGTATTAAAGCCTCTGAAATGGCTAAGTTATGTACTGTGCTTTTGCTATATGAGCATTTCCAATGTCCATGGCAGCCAATTTAGATTTTTTCCTCAAAATACACAATAGTATCTGCAGGATGATGGTGCTAAAGAGTCTGAGCACCATGAGTGGACTAATCTCTTGCTTCTCTAAGGACTTTGGTTTGAATCTGTTCAGCCTATTGTTAGTTTGAATTTCTGAATTTTATGCTGTTATCTTGAAAGGCATTTTGGGTATGCATGGGATCCTGAACGTATGTCCTTTTATATAGGAAGCAGTCTGCAGAACATACTAATCAGAGATATAGACTAAACCCATCAGATTTCAAATAACAGGCAAATAAAAGGACTTAATAGGAAGTGAGACATCAACCTTAAACAAAGGGAATGCATGTATGTTGTCAGTTGTGACTATTATTCAGCTTTTAAAATCTGTAAACCAAATAACCTCTATGTAAGTTTTTCTGTTTCTTCAGTTAAAGTGCCCGAGAACATCAAAAGGAACTGTTGCTGTCATTTAATACATTTGGCTGTACCTGTGTTATAGTCTGGAGCCAGAGAGTGTACGGTTGCGGGCAGTGGGAGAAATAGAGGTTTCTAAACTGTTTGGACTGTTCTTTTGAACTTCAGTGACTTTTTTGGTAACTAAATAAGAGAAAAATCATGTATATAAGAGAAAATCCAGGTATATATCCTGCTAACCACAGTACTGTTGTCCTGACCAATACAGAAATACTGCACTTGATCTAAAATTATTTCCCATAAGGTCACACAAAGAAGAAGAAATGACACGTATCTTTTCTTTGTAAGGAGAAGGAGTGGGCCATGTTTATGCTCCCAGCTTCACAGAAGTAGGAGATCTGTTGTGATGGAGATCTGTTATTACTATGTGTGTTTTTAATGAAGGAAGGGACTGTCCATTTACTGTCCCCCCATACTGTTGCTACCAGCTATTACCACACAGTCCCACTCAGGAGGTTTATTTTGTGCAAGCCTGTAGCATAAGCAATAATTTCTTAATAATTGTCCCAGAGACTGAATGGCTTGAATACTGTTAAGAGTACTACTTTTTTCTAAACCCGTCTTCCAAATCTGTGGATACCTAACCTTGTGTAGGTACTTTGTACAGCTGTGAAGAAAAAAAGGATATTGCATTTACTTTGTTTTTTGATTGGTTCAAACCTTCCCAGGACTCCTTTTCTTCTCTTTGCTGCCACCCCAGATTTGCACAATTGTGCATAGGAAGGGAATAGGACCCCATAATAAAAGTTAGCACTGTTGGGCCTGCCTGTAACGTATTAGTTGTTAACTAGCTCCACAGGAGGCTGTCCCAGCTTTTCTGGTTCTGAGAACCGCAGCTATCTCTGGACAGAGGAGGCATTAAACCAGAGGCAAAGCATATTAGGATGTCATCCTAAAGTAGCTCTGCTCTTTCTACTGAAGGGGAAGGGGAAAATTGTAATGTCCAAAATCTAAACTCTATCACTTGTGAGGATTTTGAAGTCTTTTGATCTAAGTGTGTGGAAATATAGTGTACGAACAGGTTTGATCTATGTCTCAAGAACTGTATTGCTCTGTTGTTGTTTTTTTAATTCACCATGTCTGAGGTTTAAAAAAATAGAATTTTATTTTCACCAATATCCAGGATGCTTTTAAGCTAATGTTTATTCCTTTGGAGGACAGCGCAATGAGATCCTTAAAACACAGTGTTCTTTTACATGCAAGAATATAGAGGGTGGTATATTCCTCTGAGTGTGTATTAAATACCTGATGTAGTTTTCTTAGAAAACAAGGCCAAATGCTGTCATAGAGCACATTAAAATCCAGATTGTTCAGACTTTGGGAAATTTTTACATTCATTTGCACTTGTGGGTGAAGCTGAACAAGGCAGGGTAACTTGATTTGGCAGTGTTACAAATTTTCATCCTCTCTCAAGTCTCACCACCCAAAACCGTAAAATTCTTGGGTGCTGAGCTATCCCAAAACACAGATACTGTAAGTTTGAGCGGTGAAAGTTAGGGATTCCACTGGGTCCATTGTGTGCCTGGCCTGCAGAAGAAATTGTTTGCATGCAGGGGATTCAGTGCCTATAATAATATAATGAAATCAAACTGCCATTATAAAATGTTTTGAACTAACTTGATCAGGAAATTTCAGTGAAAAAGTATTTTATGTAAGTTCTGACTTAGAAGCTTTATAGCAATTGCAGAATAATCACTCTTTGAATGACAACTTGGTCATGCTCTTTACACTAATTTATCATTGTAACAACTTTTGAAACACCTTTAAAAATTT
Organism: Pygoscelis adeliae; assembly: GCF_000699105.1. Lineage (NCBI taxonomy): Eukaryota > Metazoa > Chordata > Aves > Sphenisciformes > Spheniscidae > Pygoscelis > Pygoscelis adeliae. Next base: position 1,373,368 of record NW_008824356.1, read on the forward strand.
GATATGAAATTAATGTTTATTTTATTAATAAATTGCATAACGCTTATGTAGGTACTCTGTTAATTGTAATTTTTATGTTTATTAAAATGTATGCTATTGCCTGAAATTTTAGTATGCTGCTATGACTAATGTAGATGTAGTCTGTAATTTGTTTTTGAAAGTGAAATGAAATTTATTTTTTAAAAAACTCTGAGATTGGAAATCATTAAAAGAATCTAATGCCAGGATCTCAAAGGAAAGCACACTTTCAGCAACATTTAAACTCTATTTGCTTTTACTTACCTGCCAAGAGCTATGGTGCACTCCCATGGGTTCTGTGCTATGTCTCTCAGAGGCATAATATCATTCCCACTTTAAGTACTAGAAGTAATACAATTGCTGTCTGTGTTTTGGTGTTTGCAATGCCAAAGCTTTCAGTAGAAATATAGAAAATTCAGGGCATGAATGGAGGTCTTGATTGGTAAATGGTTTTTTTTGCATCTCCTATGATATTTTTTGTTTTTCCATTTCTTAATTCTACAGATGAATTGGGTTAATAGTTTGGGATCTCAGTTTATTAGATATATTTTGCAAAGAAGGCATTTTAGTTCACCTTTAAATTGCATAAAACCTTATGTCTGTACATATATAAAAAGCATATTACATCTCCCTCATATTCCCCTGAAATTTTAATAGAACTAAAATCCTTCAAGGATTGTTCTAAAACTACATAGTGTTATTTAGTGCCAGTGAGTGCTTTTTGGTCTTTAAGTTAGTAAATTTATATTTAAATAATATATATGTATATGTTTTTTCTCCCTTAATAACTCCATATTTGCCAAGGCTGCTATGCCCCATGAATTTATCTTTGGGTTGGAAAGCTCTTTTCTCTTGGTTGGCTTTTTTCTGCATGTGGTAGGACAATACAACTTAGGCATATTTTGATGAAATAGCTTTCGGGTGTGGTGGGTCTCCAGGTGGAAGAAGTGTACCTAGAAACAAGTAAGATCAGTCAGACAAATGTCATCTTGGTAGAAAAAGGAGTCAGAAGACTGTGACTTTCAGATCAAGTGAAAGGTGGAGAAGGTAAAATCATTCCCGAGGTTGCTATAATTATCTCATTACTAAACATTTTGAACTCAGAATGTTCAGTTAATATTATGTTTAAAAGAATGATAAACTTACACAAAGAAATTGTCTGAGCAGTCAAATCATCTTACATCTGATCTACATCTACAGTGGCACAATGCCAGCATGAGGTGATGATTATGGGATTTCAGTAGTGAGGTTCCCAGGTCAGTTTTATGTCAATTTTAAAGGCATTTTAGATTATAATCTGATATGTGAATCGACATAGACATTGGTATTGTTATTTTGCCCGTTTTTAGTTGCCTACAGATGCCAGTGGAACGAATTACCACCAGAGAAACCCAAGAAATTATTGTCTTTTAAAGCTTTCTCATTGTTGCTGGGGGTAGAAGACCACATCTTCTTTCCACTAGCTATTCAATCTTAAAAAATATCTACCAGCTCCCATTGGTTACAGAAGGAAATAATGCGTGGTTCATCTAAGGAAAATGATGGTCATATTGTATTAGGCATTAGATACTTGCTTAGCAGTTGGTAATAATTGGCCCCTTGGCCATCATTGCTATAGGGAGGGTATGTTCTCAGTCTTGGGGAGAGAAGAAAAAGACTCTTAGTGGGTGCTGCAGCTTCAGAGGAGAATCCACCATGTTCTTCTTAAAAGCCAAAGGTAGAATCCCTGCTATCGTGGTAAAAATCAACCTTGACTATGGAGCTGCATAAAGCATTTCCATAGTGCTTGTGTTCTGTTTAACAGGTGGACTGTCACTCAGCTAGAAATACAACTTAAAAGAAAAGAAGAAAATAAAAAATTCTTTATCGTCACCTGGGTTTTATGGAAAACGTGAACAAAGGAGACATTGACTGGAACTATTTCACATGTAACATTTAATTCCCAGGAAAACATATCCTAGTGACTTCTAATACTAAGTAGGCTTTATATCCCTGATGAATAATGTGAGGCTTTCCTAAGTAAGATATTTCCCAATTGTTAAAAGGTCAAATAGTTTGATGATATATTTGTAGATGTAATGTGTGAAATGCACTATTCCATAGAAGATAGGATCTTTTTCCATGTACAAATTGCATATGAATATCCATTTTATATAACCATTGACCAATTAATTATGTATTTAGTATTATGTCATTAGAATGCTAAATATGTGACCATTTCCATGTTAGTGTAAGGGCAGCTTACATGGTAGTTATTTTCTTGATTTACTGAATGTCATTGGTAAGTAATGTTCAGGAGTATGAAAATACCACTACATTATTACATGGCTTATTAGGTTATTAACTCAAATACATACATACTAGGCAGTGATCAAACAGAGACTTTCTGTGTGGTCAGAACTCCTCAAGAAGAAAAAAAGAAAAAAAAAAAAAAGAAAAAAAGTAGTCAGTAGACAGCTACCTTTCCATAACCAAAAGTTGAATTCAGTACTTGATATCTCGGTATTTTGTCATAGCAAGCTATTGGGAGGTAACTGTGCCAGGACCAATACAGTTGCAAAAGTAACTGTATATTAATATAAGAATAAATTTTCAGGAGCTGTTTTAAGTCATATTCCCTTTAAGACAAACGAAATGTGGTAATTTAGAAAAAAAAAAAAGAAAACATTTCAACATTTTTTTTCCTGGAGATTATTGGTATATAGCATATATTTAATAAATAAGTGTCACACATTTGTTGCTCTGTTTTCTTAGAACTTTACTGTGTGTTGAAACTGTCTCCCTATCCAAAACATAACATTGCTGATAATATTTGTGGGAGTTTGATTATCCTCCCAGGATTGTCTTAGTCAAAGAATGCCATTTCTTTTCTAGCAGAAACTGTTCCCATCACTCTAAATTTCACAATTGAATTATATCTGTCACAGTAAGTGTTATAATTGAAAGTGCTATGTTCTTAGCCAAAATATACATTCAACTGTACCTAAATATAGAAGTCCATGTTTTAGTAATATTGTGGTTTTCTAAAAAATGTAAATGACTATTAGGAAATTTTAAATTAAGCTTTCTGCTTCAAATTCTAAAATCATAGGTCACTTAGATAATTTTAATTGTCTGTACCATTGCTCTAAAAAATAAATGCCCTAGAAACAGTGATATTTTTCTCAAAGGTGTTTAAACACATGAAAAATGAACCTCAAGAAAATTGGGTCTCAGGGGCACCCCAGTACACCACACATGCTAATAGTATGATTGACTGAGAAAATTAAAATATTTCTTTTAACACAGTATCTTAATCTGACAATAGGTGTAAACTGCTGTGTCATTTAAACTAATCTATATTTATGTATACATTGTAGGTTCACATGATACCTGGTTGCTTATGTGTGTTTCAGAGACACAAAGTACACTGGAAATAATTAGTTGGACACATCATGGCTTAAAAAAACCCACATGCTTATACAAAGTCTGTGTGCCTCTGGAAACAAAAATATTTAATTGTTGACTGTCCTTGCTGCAGATATGAATAGGTCAAGACCCAGCTCGTGTTTTACCAAATTACACGGATTTGCTAAGAACAGAAGGTTGCAAAACAGTGAAAGATTGCATATCAGAGCTCGATATGTACATACTGTAGGATAACTACTCAATAGAAGTTTCCTAAATTTAAGTAGCTACAGCCATAAAATAAATCCTCAGAGGAACTTCAAATAATTTTTTTTTTCAAGTAATTTTTCTCATCCCCAGTTGTACAGACAAATAAGCTGAGAGGGAGAGATTCTTATATGCTGGAAAAGCGCTCTCTTATTTTTAGTGTGCTCGGAGCCCGGTATAGATCAGGAGGTGCTGCTTTGTTCCCCATGGAGGTTCTGCAGTATTGTTGTCCGATGGATCCATCAGTTTCCTAAAAGTCAGGGGACAGCTTCATCTGGTGAAGGCTGAGCTCCTTTGCCCCATGCAGTCAATAGAAGTAGCACTCCTGGGGCTTTGTACTTACACTTTTGGAGTCTTTATTCCTGTTTATCTACAGTTCTGTAGCTTTAATAGAACTGCATGGTTCCTGCCTCGCTTCTCCTCCCTTGCTAAATAACAACAGTTGATATTTATATATAGGTGCATGGTGACTGGGAAAAGCGCAGAGAACTTCATAAGGAAATTTTGCTTATTGCAGCTTGTAAACTACATTATATACACTAGTGCTAGGGATGACATTAATGTGTTGTTTAAAAAGCTGCTGTCAGGCCAACGCACATGCATTTTCCATAATGTATATGTGCTCATGTGTGATATTTAGACTGCTCCATAGCTGCAAATGTGTCTGGAAACACGGCTTTGATTAATTGACTTCCCCCCTCTTCTCCTTTCCTCTCTTCAGATGCGAAGGCTCCATTCATTATCGGGAAAGATCAGAGGAGGGGAGCAGAGTACCTGGGTCACATGCTGTTAGAGTTACAATTTTCCAAATGCCATAAGTAAACAGTAGGGAATGGGGAAATATCCAGGATGGGAGAGGACCTCTGTGTTTGAAGGTCCTCCTCCATTCCAAGTATTTGGTCTGATTTTATCTTTAGCTGTGCAGATTTGCATCTCTCCATTGTATATACATGTAATACTTGCTACATCTTCAACTCTGTCTGCCCTTTTCACGTGTCACATTTTCAGCCCCGCAGGTATGAGGAACCACGAGCACTGATGCACTGATTGAGGGCTATTCTTTCCAGTGTTCCTTGTCCATTTGTTCCTTTTTCTTAGGAAATTACCACCCGTAAGAAATTATATATACATATATAGTTCTAAAGCCAGAACTCATACTTCACTACATCAATTGGCAATTTCCTTTGCTTCTGTTTGTATTTATACTTACATGAATGGTTCCCTCCTTTTGATGCCTCTGTACTGATAAGAGTTTATTTCTGCTAAATTTCATGTATGTTCACGGTATTTGTGCCACGCATAATTTATCCATAAAATCAGAATTTTGCACAAGGAGAATATTGCTAGTCAAAACCCAAAAGTTTGGCCCCATCTTTATTCATCATATTTTGCTTCTTCAGTTTAACATTATTACTGGTTAATAGGTGCACCTGAAAATCAAGCTGTATTGTAGTATCTGGTGCGCTATGTTAAATGAATCTTTTCTAGGACAGCAAGTCTCTTTTTTTTTTCCTAATGAAAAAGAATACCTCATCTTTTCCAATTTTCCTATCAAACACATCCACATCATCTCGAGACACTGCCACATCCAGCTGCATCTATACTCAACTTCAATTATATGAAATTACACAACCTACTCTCAGGTCCTTTAGGTTCTCTTTTGCTGTGTGAGGCACACGCGTAGTGCATTTCCTGTGAAGTGCATGATTACAAACTATTCAGTACAAGCCTGTTTTAAGTAAACAGTAAATTAAATATTGTCAGTGCTTGTTCAGACACGCTCTTATGAAGGAAAAAGAACTTCTAGATTTGGGTTCATAAACTCAGATTTAAGAAAGGGCCAGACATAAACCAGGCATCCTTTTTCCTTTTTAACTTCTCTTGGCTGACCCAGTTGTTCAACAGCTGGTACAAAACAATATATTCAGATGCCCATACAAGGAAAATTGGGCTAGACAGAACGCTGAAGGTAGCAAAATTCCTGTTTATTGCTCTTTATTTGAATGGAGAATTCTCAAAAACATTCTGTCACTAACTGTCAGGTACACTGCTGCCTGAAAGACTGTTGAGAGTCTGTCTGAGCAATATGCCTCTTTCAACCATGACAAATACAGTAAAAGAACATCATTTTATTACAGTTCTGGCAGTATTATTTTCTGCTACACCAATCAGCCTGACTACGGGAGTTAGGAAAGAAAGGAAATGGTTGCTTCCCTAAGAAATGAGGGCTTTTGAGTATTTTGTGATGTCTGCTCCTTCAGTACTAGCATGGTCACTAGTATTTGGAGAAGTATAAATAAGTTTTATAAAAACCAGAAGCTACAAATGCGCACTTGCAAAGTCTCCTTTTACGTCTGCCAGCTAACTCATTCCCAAGAGAAGGCAAAACTCTTTTCTTCCAAGGGGTCAAATATTGTTTTCATTCATTCCGTAGACATTTCAAAGAGAACAAGAGTTGCATGTGTGTGTGTGTTCAGGGCTGCACATGATTTATGATTAAATACAGCAAGTACGCCTTTCTTTATTGTATTTTGTTTCTCTTTCTTACACGCAAGTATGAGTGAGAAGCTCTGGCAAATAATTCACAAATTCATCCCATTTATCAGGGGTGTATGAAATGGCATAACATATAGTAGATCATGTTTCCAGTTCCTCTCTCCATTACTAGATTTTAATGCAATTTGTAAAAATAAAAAATAAAGTAAAAAGAAGCAAAATATTTTAATCACTGTTAAAGCAGAGATCCTTTGTAAACTAGTAAAAATATTAGTGCAAAAAAGGATGGAAAATACTTGCTTTGCAAATTAAGAATGCAGAGATCTAAAGCAGTCTGATTTGTTCTTTGAACACGGATATGAGAGTTAACTCAGAAACACAATATTAATAGATTTGTATAAGTGCACATAAGGCCAATATATTCAATGCTGTAATTTTTTTATGGTTTCATAAATAGTGCTATCACCAACATTTCAATCTGAAATCTGAAAAAAACAGAGCTCATATGTGGTGGCATAAATTTAGTGTATTTTATAGAACACTGTTACTCCAGATATAGCCTACGGGTTGTGACTTTTCATAAAACCTAATGAATTTCTAGATTTGTCAGCTGTTTCAACACAGATGCACTTTGCTGATCTAATGGAAACATTTTGAGCCCAGATCCAAAATATCAATAGCTTTTAGTATCACAAATTAGTTTGGCTATTGGGTAAATAGGGATGTGGTTCTTGATAAAAAGCAGCAAGTAATTTTGTACGTGTGTTTTATGATAACTGCCTCTCCAATGACTGATACTGATTTTTTTTCTCTCTTTTTTTTTTCTTTTCTTTTTTTGCAGAGTTTTAAGTTGAATGTAGATAGCCACTGTGCTTTAAAAGAAGCAGTGGTAGAAGAAGGACGTCAACTTCTTGAACTTATTGTATCTCACAAATCAGGTAAATCCTTCTGAAATATTGCGAGTCTTTATGTCTCCAGACTATTAAAGAATGAAGAAGCATTGCTGTAAATTACTGCATATATTCACTTCCTTATGTATTATTAATATTTACATTATCAGATTGACCTTCAAGATTTATAAATGTTTCATATACTGCATACAATGCAGTGATACTTATAAAATGAAATACTGCCTGCAAATAGTCTGTTCATTTTATTTTGGTCTTGCTGCTCAGCTGAGTTTCAATTGAAATCACATCACTGAAAACTTCACACTGACACATTCTTTGATGTAGGTGCCATGGAAATAACATTAAGATAATGAATTAGGATTTCAAATATATATATATATGTATTTTTACATATTCTGCATGGGTAATTGCATTGGTAAAGCTTTATTTTGCCACTTAAACTAATTCTTACATCGATTTTAATATATTTATGAGGACTAGATTAAAATTAAAAATACCTTTTTTCTTTGGTTAGGCTTGTCTTTTTCTGCAGAGGCCTTAAATCGAAAGGAGGGGGAGAGATATACTGATTTCCCTTTCCCTATCCCCACCACCCCCTATATTTTTAGATGTTTGCGTGACTTGTATGATAATAGGTTTTAATCAGCATATACTGCTACGGAATGCCATCTTAATTTTGGCCTACTTAGCATCCTTTTCATCCAGGTTGAAGTTATCCTTTGGTCTACTGATTTCTGATCATGTTATACATTGTGCCTCAATAGTTTCACAGCATCAGACAGATCTGTGTAATGTGAAAGCTATAGGAAATTAGTAACTTCTATGTATGGTTCCAAAAAGGTATAGAAGCCATAGCAGAGAAGAGTAGTGCATGTCATCATATACTTAGAAAATGGTAATGTGTAAACTACAGAAAATATTTACAGGAGTTGGAGGTCAGAAAAATGTATTTGGAAGATTATGAAATGTTTCGAGATAAAGACTAGATATTAGAGGGTGAGATTACCATAGTGTTCCCTACTGCATAGAAATCACAGTTTATGTGGGATTTTCCTTTTCTTGAACTTGTCAGCTGAAACATAATCAAAATTTACCATGATGGCTAAAAGAAATGTTTTCACCCTATAGCATCGTTTTGCAGCATGAACAATAGTAATGCTTGGTTTTATTGCTGAGAAAATACATTAACATTCTTGTTGCATTTATTCTTTTAAATATCCTGCTAATTCTTTGAATAAAGAATAATATTTAAAGATGCAGTTGCGTTTACAGCTTTTACTTTTTTCCCTTTCATTTTGGAGAAGGACTGAAGGACATGCTGCAGATGATTGCAAGTCAATGGAAGGAACTACAGAGGCAAATCAAACGGCAACACAGCTGGATTCTTAGGGCTCTGGATATCATCAAAGCAGAGATACTGGCTACTGATGTGTCTGCAGAGAATGAGGAAGGGACTGGGAGCCCTAAGGTAAGTGGCTTGAAGTTTGCCTTATTTCCTCTTATTTCCGTCTTCTTTTGAACTAGGCACCACTGAAGTTTTCTTTCCACCCTAAGGCTTTTCATTTCTACTGGGTAAACTTTTTTTTTTTAATAAACAAAATGAAATGCCTTACTCTGAAACAATAAAAAAATCTTAGAACTTTCAAGTTTTCCAGGAAGACCTGTCTCATCGTGTGTAGAGGGGCATGAGGGGGAACATAAAACATTTAGTAAACAAAACATAAAGCATCTTTAACATGAATAATCAGAATGGTTTTAAATTGTTTTGTTGCAACTATAAATCACTATAATCAGTGCAATCACTCAGCTCTGACATCCATTAGCCGCTTGGTTACAGCAAATTAACAAAGAAGAGAGAAAGTGATTCATTATCTCATTCCTGTTAATGACTATCAGATGCATTGCTTAATTAGGGGATGGCCATTGTAGTGGGAAGAAGGTCATATGCCTTTTCACAAATCTTTTTGCTCTGAGTTTAAGTCCTCCATAATAGTGCATGTGTTGAACACAACAAGTACTCTAAGAATAAGGTATCGACACCTATCATCATTTTGTGGATATTAATTATTAAAGAGGGCTATAGTACTCACCAGTTGCCAAACTTAATATTTGTAAGAGCATTTTAAATACAAAACATGCTTATTCAAATTGGTGCAAGCAGTGTAGGGACACTACACACAACAGAAACTTCTGGCGTAGGGTCCGTGACCTTTCATTACCATCAGTAGTAAGCAAAGGTGGTTGGGGGAGGGTGCGCTGGAAAGTGTTGATTTTTCCAATGCATTCTAAGCAAAGAATATGCAGCAGAGCAATCCAATAACTCTTAACATCTTGGCATGCAGCAGGCTGAAATTTATAGAAAAATTCAAGATTCCTGTTTCTAGAAATAACAGAGGTTGTGCTGTGTAGATTTTCAGATTCTGATGCCAGACAATTCTTTGCATTGATACTCAGTGCTTCCTAGAGAGTAGTTTGTAGAGTGACTCTTGGCTAGGATTACATGAAATGTTCTGGTGTTTTCTTACCATAATTCTACATGGCAAGAATGATCTTAGAGGTGGTGGAGGAAGAGCCAAGGATAACAATGAAACAAAAATACAGGAAAGACCTATATGCAGGAGACACAATTTGAACTGATATCCCTCATCACTTGCATGGTGGAAAATGCTCCTGTGCCACATAGCTCTTACTTTAGGAAGTAGGTGGTGGAGCAACACTTGGCTTCATAGTTAGGTCTGTTAAAGTAAACAGACTAGCTCAAAGTTAAGTTTCTACCCTGCCAATAATACGACCCTATAACTGAACAGCTTGACTCATCCATGGCCAAAAGTCTAACTGCTTAGTCAAAATTATCACATAAAAAATGTTCTAAAATCCAGCTTGGTTTTGCTATGAAAATTATGGAATCCCTAGCTTGGAATAATTATATTCAAATATTTGCTTGAAAAGGGAGAAATGGAGGCATAGTTTATGTTGCCGTAAATTTTTCATATAGATAGGTGGTAGCTCCTTGCCCTGTACTTTTTATCATAGAGATAGGAACCTGAAGCAGTGGGGTTTTTGTGCCTACAGTTAAATAAAAACACAAGTAGACAAAAGAATGACCAAACAAAAAGTATTTTCAGGTTATTTCGTTCATTAAATCACATTCCTATATGATTCTTGTAAGTATGGGCAATAGTGCAGTCAAATACCATGTACTTCTTCATGCCAAAAGATTAACTAAAATTAAAATGTAGTTGGTAATATAACTGTAGATTTCAGTTTGCATTTATTTCAAAAGCCAAAAGGAACCTGAGAAGTATAATAGGAAATCTAAAGATTATATCTAGAGGGTGTTTTACTTTTTGCCTTGTTTGAGAAACTACAGGAACAGTGTTGGTGTTAGAAATCTGTAAAGAAATAGGAAAAGGAGGAATTTCAAAGACCCTAGGAAACTTTTCCCTTAGGACTTTTTAAATGTGTTTTCATAGCGCTATGGCATCTTTTATGGAAGGGAGTGAGGGACATTCTGTACTCTAGAAATACATTGTCAACATTTGTATTCAAGAATTCAGATTTTGCTTATGCAATTTTTCATTTTATTGTATGTAAGTTTCATAGTGGTTTATATTGATTGCTATAGAAGACTTAAGGGATTTTAAATACTTCTGATGCCTAAGCTCTTCTACTGTATTGCATTCTCTGTACAATCTTAGAAAAACAATGAGATCTCTTCTTCAAGTATTTACTAAAACTGTTATTCTGCCTTTTTTATAAATAAACAAATAATGACTGTATTCAGCTTAAAATGGAGGGTATAAGGTTTTGCCTTCTTACCCTATTGAGAAGTACCTTTAAAAATAAATCTCAGAATTGCCATGATACATTCCAACAAGTACCGATCTAACATTATGAGTAGTAAACATGACGTATGACACAGCTGACTTTCTTTCAGAATCTTAAGACACTTAGCTGACAGTAGGGGTTTTCTCCTGATGGAAATAGTAAGTAATATTCTAAAATATCTGGAAAATAGGAGGAATGTTTGTGTGCATCTTGTGTTTTTTCACCTTCTGGAGATGTCTGAGACCACTTGTTTTGTAACTGATCTCTTTATAATTGGGCCACTTCTCCATCAGGGTAGGCCTACTGGAACAGTATTGCTTTTGATAAACAGTAAAGAGCGGTATTGAAAAATAACATGATGTACTTTCTTATCTAATGGCTGTGAGTGTTACTGCCTGAATATTACCCTGATCTATTTAACTCATAGTTTGGTGGGAAAGTTCATTGCTTTCTGAAGAGCTTGTAAGTTAATCATGTAACTAATGTCCTTGAAAAGTACACAAATCTTAATAGCATTTGCCCCTAGTAGACATTCTCCTTCATTCAAAATTGTATGGAACAGTATTCTTAGGGTCAGTTGTAAGTTCTACTCCCAGCATGCATTTGGACAGTTAGTTCATGACTATAATTTTTGGATCTGGATATTTTTGTTCTGCAAGTAACATTGTAACAAAAAACATCTTCAGGAAGGATTTGAGAGATGAAACCATAATTTTACACACCATTTTAGAGTGGATGAATAAAAGGAAACAGAAAGTTGTTTTAGAATAAGTGTAGTAACAGAAGCTGGTATCAGTAAAAGAACAGCCTGAATACGGAAAATGGAATGGGACTGACTTATAGTGAGTCTTAATTGTAGAAACAAGAAATACAGATAAATGGCATCTACTGAAGGGTATCAAAGATGTGATCTTGACAACTGGGCAGAAAGGCTTTGTTGAAAGTACTGTACCAGGCTCTGAGAATTAGTTGGAAAATGTTACGTGAAAATTTTAGTATAGATAGAAAGAAAAATAGAATTTTAGTGCCTTTTAGTACCTTTTTGGTACAGGGTTTTTTATTGACAAAACCTGTGCCTTGCCAAGAAAGTGGTCTTCAAAGTGGTTTATCACACTTTGAAGCGAAATTTTCTTCAGATAAGCCGAAGCTTTCAAAAACCCATGCAAAGCCAAAGTAGCCATGTACTCTTCTATGTACGGATGTTTCCTTTAAGTTTCTAAATGAATGCAGTCTTAAATTGATACATTGCATACAGAATAATATTCACAGAATACCTTCTCTTCATCATAAAATTGCTAAGATTCTTTTGTCTTGTATTTTGTATCTATCCTAAAGGGATTATGTAGTCGAACAAGTTCTTGCTTAGTTAAAATGCTTTAACTGAGCAAGTAATTTTGGGGTGAAAGATTGTAAGTTTCCAAGTTTGTAAAATTTGAATTTTAGGGTCGTTAGACCAGGGCCTTTTTTACAAACACAGCCACAAGCAAACTGAACCTTAAAACCTTCCTTTGGTCAGCTCTTTTACAAGGGCTTTCTCCCCACCACATCCTGAGAGAGGCAGGTGTCAGAACTATTGTTCGTCTTCCAGAGGAAGAATGTTACATGCCAGCTGGCTGTTGATAAGGATTTACACAGCTGAGATCTTTCAGGAAACACTGTAAATCAAATCATGTCCTTGGTAGCCTCATCTTGTTGTGCCTCTGTGAGCCTGTTGTAGACTGTGCTGGTGGTACAGCACCTGTTGTAGACTGGGCTGCTTCACAGGGAA
>NW_008824356.1:1386086-1405036 GCF_000699105.1 Pygoscelis adeliae
CCACTGGCTGGAAATCCACAACCTGCATTACTGAGGCCACCTGGGATGAATCTAATCCATTGTTTTGGGGGTAATATGTTGTGATAATAACTACATTTTTAAATGGCTAGGGTGCAGGATTATGCAGATGTGCTTGTAAATGGATTAGTAACACTTTACCATTGCTTTTGGAAGTCATTTTCAGCTGATAGAAGAATTTAAATGTTACGTATCTGGGAGAGCTGTACTTTGAAAATGCTTCTGTTGTTCAAAGAGTTGTAGATTTTTTTCCTGAATGATTGAAAGCAAAAACCTCAGAGGTGCCCAAAAAAATATTTAGGGCTGTTGGATGTGCAGTCAGCTTCCACATGGTAGATTCACAGCTATTTACTGGAAGCTGTTTCTCCCGAGTCGTTGATTGTGTGCCTTCTGGTGGGCAGGAGGAACAATGTTGTGTTTAATTCAGAGCCTCCCTTCACAGAGAAAGGAATGAAGCTAAGCAGCTGCTGTTTGGACTGCAATAAGAGAAGGCAAATGAATATGAGCTCCGTCCTAAACCTTTTCTTTCATGTTACATGAGCCCTGTTAAAACTTCTCTATATCACAAGTTAACTAAATATTTTGCTAGTTTTTCATGAAATTGTGTCCCTGAAGTCTTAGTTAAGCAAACCTGGGTCCCATTTTAGCTCACAAAGATTGTTTTCTCATATGTCCATCAACCTCCTTGCATATTTGCTGCAAATTCTGTATGACAGTGTTGTTTTCATGGTATCGAAAATAATTTTACTGATCAAATTTCTAAAACGGTAGCAGAGATCCTAATTTTTTTCCATTGAATCTAAAAGTAACCTTATCTCTGGTTTATTAAGCTCACTACTAAGTATAAGATGTAGAGAGCCACATTTTAAAAGTCATATTTTTGCAGCTAAATTGCATCTACTATTAAGCACAATATTCAGTCCTGTTATAAAACATAGGTATGTTTTTAAACCAACATATTGTAATATTTACTGCAAAAATATCAAAAGTCATATTCTAATTGAAGATGTGAACAAGGTATCTGTGGTATTTATAGTATGCTTCTCTAATTTTTACACCTTGGTGATTCTAGATACTGTATATTGATTACTTTTGGCAACTATAGGCTCTTTAACAGCCATCACTGTTAATAGAAAGAGTTATGCTTAAACAGCAAAGAAATTATGATTTTTGACATTAAGAATAAGGAAGGCTATTTTTCTATTAAAACATAGATCAAGTTCAGTTTGAAAGATGTTTTAAATCCAAATCACTCCACTGAGAACAAGTGCAGCCTGAGAACTTGATGAGAACAGGTATTTAAACTGACACGTGCCCAAGGGGCAAATTTTATCATAATGCTATTGAATCTTTGAACACTATTATCTGAAACTCTGAAAGTATGTTAGGCTGTTGTAACTTCACATGCATAACTGGACCAACTCTGACAAGTTTTATTTAGGCAAAAATCCCAGTTGGGTTTGGCCTGTATTTGAAAATATAAAAACACGAGTGTATTTGTGCATGTATTCATATGAACACATTTATCTTAAGTGACTTAAACTAAATATTAACCACTCAAAGGCCTTGATTTTCTATTTTGCCAGTATCTGTTCATTCTGCTTTCTCTATACAATTGTATTGATGCATTTTTGTTCTGTTATTTTTAATAGAATGTATTTTCAGCAGTGAATATTGGTGGAAGGCTTCTCTTATTCACGTCTGGCTATAGTTTCACATGCTTCTCAGATTTCCAGAGAAATCCACATTTAATAAGTTTTTAGTAACACGCACACAGAAATACACAGATTCATTTTACTGAAAACTGGACATATTCCACTCTAAAGCACAAATTTCTAGGATAGCCTGTCAGAGCTATTACTTGTCTCCTTTTCTGTGTGGGCTCAGAATCCTGTGTGCCCATTCAAGGCCAAGTTTTTACAGCCACAGGAGAAACTTTTTTCTTTATTTATTTTTTGAGTTTGAATTCAGAAGTTGATGGAACACACTAAAATAAGTTCATAAATAAGCAATTGAAAAGAAGGAATCCTATCTGACTGAAAACGTCTTGGTGGAACAAGTTTGTGGTTGGCTTTCTAGATAGTGATCACTAACGAAGCAAATTATTTGAAATTCAGATCTTTTCAGTTAACTTCCCTTCCTCATTTCTTATTCCTGCTCCCTCGCCCTCCATGCCATCTGTTGCTCTTCAAAATAGTTCAGGATTTCACCAGGACCACAAGTGAAACAAAATACGGGAGCGTGTGGGGAGACTCTTCTCACAGGGTTCACTGCCTGGTCAGACCCAGATGGAAGTGCAGTAGGACTGAAAGCTAGCGCTCTATAGACATCGTAGCTGATTTGCAGACAAAATTGGTTCTGGTCAGCTCAAACAATAAAGTTTGAATGTGTGTTCTACCCATGTGTTGTTTACCAGTCATCACAATGATAAATATTTTGGATTGTTCAGATAATGTGGCGTAAGAGCCAGAGGTTGGGCTTACAAGGTTTTCTTCTACTTTCTCCACTAGCCTATTATTATTATTAGGGACATGGTTTAGTGGACATGATGGTGTTGGGTCAATGGTTGGACTCGATGATCTTAGAGGTCTTTCCCAACCTTTATGATTCTATGATTCTATTTTGCTTTTTCTAGCTCTGGTAGTAGCAATGCAGTATCACCTCATGCTTCACATCCTTATTACCTATGGTAGCGTAGGCTTCAGCAGAGTAAACTCAGCTTGCCTCCTGTACTGCGATGCTTTCTTTTCTTTTGGCGCCAAACTGTTCCACCAAGTTTTGCTTTTAAAAAAATCATGTTTAAAAAGCTAGTTTTTCCCTTTTGATATAGTCTCCTAAAAATCGTGTACTTTAAAAATGACAGCTTAATACGGATGCTATTGCCAATTGTCATTACTAAAGATTGTTGCTTCTGTTAATAGCATTCTATGTCATTTTATTAAAATTATATTACTTCTCTGAAAACAAAAATTACTGCTTTATTCAATTGAAGAGTGACTGGCATGGCGCTCCTCTGATCTTTAAAAAGAAATTTTACTTTCATTGTATTTGTGCATTAAGTGTTCATATCTACAGAATAAACTAACATTTATAAATATTACTGTGTTTAATTATCAGTTCAGTATTTGAGTTTTTGCTGTTATGGTTGATATCTAAGAGTGATTAAATATGTAATAGAGAACAAAAGGAACATTGATGTGAACAAAGATACTGTTAGATGAAGGTAAATTTTATCTTCTGCATGTTTTTATTCTTTTTAAAGTATTTTAATTACTTTTCTACTCAGCGTGATTGGGTGGCATTTCCTTTTTTTCCAATTCGGTTCCTATTTTAGTCTTTCAGAACAACATCTAGCAACTATTTAATCTGTAGAATCTTTCCGTTCTAGTCTCAGCTGTATACTTAAAGCAGCTATGCTTCACTGGGGTGGTCACAAAAGGGAAATCAGGTAAAACAATGTTTGAAGGAAAAATCTACTTGGACATCCTGTATTTTAAATCTGACTTGTTCCTAAATGTCTTGTGGCATAGTACACTTGACTACACTTAAACTTTAGATTCAGAGTGATGTTACAGATTTTGCTAGTTTTTTAAGTTAGTGTATGAGAAGGCAACAGAATACGATGCTGAGCGTTGTGTGGGCTGACTTCTTTATGTGTATCTACGTTATGAAAAAAAATAACCTTTTCAGTAGAGCACTTGGTGAAACATAGACTTACATATTAAAAAACTGCAAGATGCTTAAGGTAAAAGCATATGCAAGTTTGTATGTCAGGTCTAGTAACTTGTGGATAATCTTTTTTTGTATCTTTTTTTTTAGTGTTTTGCCAGGATTTTTAATTAAGCCTTTCCTATATTATCTCACGTGCTCCTAATTGATTGATAATTATACTTATCCAGGGTAGTGTAATGTGGGAGATACAATGGGGACTGCATCGCATTTAGAAATTTAGACTTGTTCCTTAAACACCTGGAAGTAACTGCAGAAAAATATGTGTGGTAGTAGTGTACTTAGCCACATTCCATGGGCAGCTGTAAACATTAATGACTGTTAACCTAAGATGGCTTTAAATGTAAAACGGGGTTTCTGACCAGGAGACAGGTGGTATGCCATATTCTTTTATAATCGCCCCATAGCATGCTTTATGAACCATCATCAGGCCAGAGAGAAAGAATAGCTCGTCTGGGCATGTACACTTCATTTCTTTATCCTCTTTTTCCTCTTTACAATCGTGTTACAGAAAGGAGCGAGGCATTTAGCACAGAACGCCTTAATTCTTGAGTTTATGAGCCCTAAGAACATCACAGGTATGGTTGATGCTGACAGGTCACATCATCCCTTATGAAATGGAGAAAAATGGTGAGAAAGGAGAGAGAAAATTGCAAAGGAAAAAGTTCAGATCTGCTTAAGAGTTCAGCACCATGTGTTCTGAAATACGATGACTTAAAGCTATGATATGCAACAGAAGTCTAGAATGGTGCATTTATGATTGCTTACATTCAAGGACCGTCATTTCAGTTTGGAGGAGGGGGGCAAGAAGGAGGTGACTGAGGTCAGCTTGTCTTTTCTGTCCTTGCTGTTGGTTTGGCAAATTTTCCTGGAGACTGCAAGGGTGTTAAGTACAAGTATTAACTTGTACAGGCTGCCCTTCCTATCTTAGATTTGAGGGGCAAGAGTTTAGAGCGCCCTCTTATTATACAATATCTTGTATAATAATCAAATACTACTAGAACAGCAAAATATAGAGAGGAATGCAAGAAAATAGGATCAGTTTCTATTTTACAAACTCTGGGTGTAGTAAGATGAAACAGCCCTGAAACAAGGAATGGAAGTATATGCCCAGCTTTTTTCTAAATATGACAATTAATTAGTTAGTTTGCAAATCTGTTATTTTTTGTTGTTGACTAGTCAACAACAATAAGGTTTAAAAGTTACTTTCATAGGTTTCTAATCTAATAAAATGTTTTTAAAATATATTGTTTAGGTGTTGGACCGGAAATGTCTTAAGGAAATAAATAGAATATATTTAACTTCATGGTTTTGCTAGTTCATTCATTTGGGCCTTGATTCTTACTATTTAGTATAGATATTGTATGAAGCATCCATATTTATCTCAGTGGACTTATTCCTGACATGTATTTCTACCAAGACTTTTGTTTGTAGAGTATCAGCTAATTAAAATAGATCTAAAACTGAACATGAAAAATGTTGATTTCCAATTCAGTGAATCCTAGCAATATTATAAGAAGTTTGTTTTTAATTCTTGAAAAACATATTAAAATTAACTTTTCTCCCATTTACGTAATGCATATAACTAAACTTCCTTCCTACTGTGAGACAGTTTCATTTATTGTTATTTGTAAAGATGCATAGTGGATTGGTCTAGAAACTCCTTGAACAGTTTCTTTTGAAATAACACTACATACGTTAAGCTCAATTACACATCCAAACAGCCACAGCACACTTTTGGTAATTTATTCATTGATTTAACATAGTACCCAGAAGAGTCATGCCTGCTGTCAATTTTGTAATATATTATGTTTTAAATATACTCATGCTCACCCATGCACACCATTAAGGTGTGCATAAACCTGTGTTTTTCTCTCTTGACAGCTATAAATGTTTGTTATTATTACACAAAACATATGTTCATGTTGTTTTTGTCTAAATTATTCTATCTGGGGCTATAAAGTTTTAATGTTATTAGTTGCCCTTAGAATTTTAATGTTTCACTGCTGTAACCTTCTTAGGATTTCTCTGCAATTAAATAGAAACTATTTCACTACAGCCTGGAAGAACAATATATTTTATACAAATAATAAAAAAAATCCTTCTTGCTCCATTTTCTTCCAGTGTAGTAAACTGTCTATTTGACAAGGTTCTATACACAGCAGTCCTGCCTGTAGTATTTTCCAGAACTGAATAGAATATTACACTTTCCTACGCTCTTCTTGTTAAGAAAAAAAAATCTATCTTAACCCTTGTAAGATAGTAGGTATGTCATAAGCAGTTTGCTTTAAAGGCCCTCTCCCTGTTGTTCTCTCTTGTCCCCTTACTCAGTAAAGTAGCTCCATTACAGAGGAAACCTCAATCAATGTAACAGATACACTATGAAAAAAGCTGGGGTTTTAGAAGATAGCGTATTAATGTAGAAAAATCACTTGAAGAAATGTCTTCTGTGTTGTCTTCTAAATAGCAGCAGTGTTGGCCATAGAAAATGTATTGCTTCCCCCCTTTCAGTTTTCAAGGCCTTTTCTTAAGGAAAGAGAGCAGATGTGAATTCATCCAAGACATTAAAAGATATTTACTGCTTTTAAATGAGCAAAGGACTCATTTAGGACATTCTTTTCCGTATACTGGATTAAGGCATTATATGGACCTTTTTTCATGTATTTTGTGCCAAAATACCCTCTCATAGAGCAAGTAATGCATAACAGTGCCATGCAGATTTTAAATATCTGACTTTTATTACCTTATTTCTAAGTATAGCACACTGGTATTTCTACTAGATTCATCAGGTTTTGTTCCACAATCTGACTATAGCTCCCTTCATGTGTAGTGGAGCAAGAGGGAGCAACAGGGATCAGAACATTTCAAATAAACTGATTAGAATATGCTTGCTCTCTTAAATTGATTAGGCAAGATTTCTTTGAGGAAAAAAAAAGTTATTTCTGACTGAATTTGTGCAAAATGCTTCAGATACTTCAATCTGAGCATTAGAATTGGAAGGCGCTTCACAAATCTTATATTAAAAACTTGAAATCAAAATAACCTGCCAGACATCTTTAAGAAAGATATGAGGAAGAGGACATAGTTAATGGCATTAGTAGCTACTAATGCTTGGTATTTTTGAAGCACAGCATACGTAAACTTCAGAATGCCATTTGAAAAAAGGTATTTTTTGCATTTTACAGAGAAAGAAACTGAGGCAGAGGGGTGAAGAGCCTTCCCCACAGTTACAGGGAGAGTCATTAGGCCAGCTGGAATTAGAATTTGGGAGTTTTGTCTTCCAGCCTCGTGTTGAGCTCACTGAACCAGTAATTCTCACACTTCTACAGTAACAAAGATCCTTTAACATTTAATGCCTCCAGGACTCTACCAAAAAGATTTCTTTCTGTACGAAAATGAATTCTGTCCACCCAAATTTAATTTGTCTCCCCTGCTTTCCTTCCTCTTCTTTATTTGTTCTTTCATTCACTTTTTCCTTTCAGTTCCTTTATGCTCCTGAATCTTTCTGTCTTTTTTTTAATTCATTTTTCTTTTTTCCTCCTTTTGTCCACATGCTGTTAGAGAATTGTGTCTTTTCATCCCCAACAATATTTCTTTTTTTGTTCCTCATTTTCCCTAGGTATCTCAAACCTGCCCTCAGAACTGCTGTGTCTTACAGGGCCACAGTTGCTGCTCACAAACAGTGTTTCATAGCACCCTAATTTTCAAGATTTTAATTATATCTGAAGCTTTGCCAATTACATTGTGAACTTCTGCATTGGAAAGAATAAGACCACAGCCTTCTATCCTCAGAACTGAAAAGCCTGTAATAGAAAAAAATGTACCATTTGTTGAAGAATAGAGATAACAGGGAAAAAGCAGTGTGTCAAGGTACTTGGTTAAACAATAATCTCTTAACAGAGCACTCATTACTGCTAAATAATTGACTGTGTTGGGAGAAAGGTTTCTATGTGAAGAGAGGTTCAAGAAGGTCAGTTATCTAGTGGTAATGACCGTAGCGGTCATTAGAGGGTATTAATGCTATTAAGAACAGAACTTTAACTTTTTATTGAAGTTTTTATTTAAATTATATTAACTTTGATTCAACTTTTAATTGAGGTGCAACCATCCAAATTCTATAGTCAGGAACCAAGAAGTAATGAACATAAAATTACGTGTTCTTCTGATAGGCTGATGGGTCTTTAATATATTATAATTTCAAGAGTCTCTACAGAGCAGTTATTAGTATAAAACTATTCAGAGGTATTCTATTAGAATTAGGGTTGGGTGACTGATTCGGGAACAAATTCCGGCTTGACCCACAGCAAATGCAGACGGTATTTTTTCTGAGTCAAAAAGGATGTTTTCATAAATACGGTTGCATGTGATCTCAAAACACTTGCTAAGTTAAAGCAAAAATCCTTTGATGCCTAAAATGATCTGTCTTAAAAACCTGATGCATGGTGGCAGCAGCACTGAATTTATTCTGAATTGAGCTTGTAGTCCCATACTAAGTTCAGTACTTGTTGTATAGAGTATCTCATGCTGAAAGTTAAGTAGAAACAGTATTATTGTTGTTCTTCCAGCCACTACAAGAACCAGAGTCAGGGTATGGCTGGGGCTCCCAGGAACCTCAGACATGTCCTACTAGGTGGAAGGACTGAGCTAATACATCAGTAGCCCTCCTGCTCCATCTTTCTATGTTGTCTTTTTCTCTAGGGCATTTCAGGAATAGGCTGCTAAGTCTAAAGTGCTGGAGGGCTAGAGAAGAGGTATGAGACTATAAAATGAACTCTCACGGGACCAGAGGAATATCGCATGTCATGCCACCTTCTAGTCTTCTTGCAACAGAATTTTTTGTCCTTGCCTTTCTAACTTGAGGAAATAGTAACATGCTTTAAAATAACAGCAGCAAACCCAACATGCTACCAGAACAAAACGCTAAACACTGTTTCAGTCACACGGGGGAATGATGAGCAAAAGAATGGCGGATATATGATATGAGTTAATCACGTTGCCAAGTGCATGTCTGGGCAGGTGCTAAGAGACTTTGGTAAGAAAGGAACAGCATGGCATACAGAGGATTGCAAGCTGAACAGAATCCGCCATGCTGTCATGGCAACTTTTCAAGGTACAATTTGAGAGCCAAAAGCTATATTGTGTGTATG
Organism: Pygoscelis adeliae; assembly: GCF_000699105.1. Taxonomy (NCBI): domain Eukaryota; kingdom Metazoa; phylum Chordata; class Aves; order Sphenisciformes; family Spheniscidae; genus Pygoscelis; species Pygoscelis adeliae. Next base: position 1,394,981 of record NW_008824356.1, read on the forward strand.
AAAAACTGTGACATTAAGAGATGTAGCAGTCTTGTAACGTAGAAAGGTTAAAAGAATCTCGGGGTGAGTTATTTATAACAATTTTTTTGCTGCTTTTATATTAATGCATCAAATAAAAACAATAAGGTTAAACAGTAGTTATTTATTGCATTATTATCTGACAGGGTTTTTTTGCAGTGAGGAAAACCAAGTTACTAATTCTATTAGTGCCAATTAACCTTACTACAGAAAAAATATTCTGAGTATTGGAAATGTTCTGGGTGTTTCCAAAACTTCCAGGATGATGTTCAATTTGCAGTTCTGTTGTTCGTTATATATTTCTATAGTTTCATTGTATGGAGTGATGCACAGTTCTATGAAAGCATCTTCTGCTTCTAAAATCCTTTGAACTTCTTTGTTTTCTCATAATTACAGATTTGGGGAATACTTTGTATAAAATTGGTCTGCTGCCATTTTCTTGCAGGGAAATTTCCTATATGAACTGATAATGGTTTTTTTCCTGTGTAAAAAAAAAAAAAAACAACCACTAAACTGCTTTACATTTTTGGTAGGAAGCCAGGTTTTTGTCATTTAGACATGTCACATCGTTATGAAAACATCATGCATCATAACACAACATAACAATGTGATTTGCTGAGATGCTGACTCCTCTTGAAAAATTGTAAAGTGGTGTGTGCATATTTCCATGCAAAGAACTACTTGAGTATTTTAGAGTGTTTTCCTGGGGCTGCCTGGTGCAGTGGTCTAATGTATTAGCCTTGTAACTGGGAGAAGATAGGTTCTAATAAGTGATGTGCAAGTCGTTGTAGTTCTACTTCATAGGTACGTGAAATTTTCATAAAATCATAGAACAAAGTACTAAAAGACATTCCAGGAGGTCATTTAGTCTTCTGCCCTGCCCAATGCACAAAAAGTTAAAAATCACATCTGAACTGTTTCTGCTGTCTGACTGTTTTCTTAAAAACAGCCATTGGTGTGTATTCTGTAACATCCCAAACAATTTATTCCAGTGCTTAGCAAACTTGAAAGCTTTGTCCTACTGTCTTGCCTAAATTTACCTCACAGCAGTTTATGCACAGTTGTTCTTGTTCTATCCCCAGAAGACACAGAGAATCTTTACTTTATTCTGTGTGGCAAGCTTTAACATATTTGAAGTTCACCATCAATTTGCTATTCTGTTTCACATTGCATGGGCTTGTTCTGTCAAATTGTAAACTGAGTGTAAAACTAACAATAAGTGAAAGTCAAGATAAGTGCCTTCCACTGTAAACACAAACAAACAAAAGAAGTGACATCTTCTCTGCACCCCTTGAGATTCAAACATTATCCCAATATTCTGCAGTGTGGCAGAGAGCCTTCACTATATCAACAGTCACAGGAGGACACTCTCCTGGTCCTTTGGTGCCACCTCTGTACGTAGCTGTTGTTTCTCACAGTAAGAGCAGTTCCATTATCCCTTAGACACAGTGGAAGATGAGCCTAGAAGCTGAGGCACTGCAAGAGTGACATTGAGTCATCTGCCACCCTTCCAGTCAGGAGTGTATTGTTGTTAACCTACTTACCTGATAGGACATTTAAACTAGATTAAAGTAAAAATGTAAGAACAAATACTCAAGAGAGATGAAATAGTTAAGATGTTTAGAGCGGGCATAAATGAAGTAAAAAAATAAATTATGCACCTAATCTTTAAAATGACATCAAAAATTCTCTCTCTCATTCAGCCTGGTCACTACTTGCCTCCTGTCAAGGTGGGAGATAGGGCCTTGTGCATGCTCTGCATCTCAGGGAGATGTACACTTTCCCCCCTGCTCCTTTTGTTGCTACTTTAAATTCTCCTCAGTGTGTAATGTACCTTTTGCTGGACCTTATGTTCTATAGTAATATGTATGTTAAAAAAAATATAAGTCAGTTGTTCTTAGCTTTTTACTATCTCTCGACTAAGCCCAATATCACTAGTGGTTAACAGCTTTGGCGTGTTTGATCCTCAAAGTTTTCCTTTCAAGGAGACCTTAATAGAAGACAAACAGACGAGTAGTTGGGCAGGTGTAGCACTGGCCAGATAAAGGCAAAAATACTTTCAAGTCCTCATTATTGAAGTATTAACACATGTATTTATCCATGTGATGGTCTTACTAAAGACAAAGGAACTATTAACATGGGTAGAGTTAAGCATGTTCTCAAAGGTTGCCAGAATTGAGATGTCTGTAGAAACATACCATGATAAATGGTAACAAAAGTTGGTGGTAGTAGGAGTTTGGAGAAATGGAGGAAAACAACAATAGGAGGGGTAGGCATGCCATGTATGCATCATGGTAGCTAAACATTACAAGTCAGTGTCATGTTTGTTTGAATTGTTACAGTCCTTTCACATTTGCCTGTTGGAACTGTGTAGTCTGAAGAAGTTGTGGAGGAGGGAGGTGTCTGAACCAGGCTGAATCTGATGAAGAATTGAAAAAACAATGATAAAAAGATAATGAAATGAAGCAATACAAAGTAAAATAATGGGACAAGAAATAAGGTTACTATCTTTTCCTGGTTACTGACTATCCTATCTAAGCAAGGGAGAGGGCAGATCTAAGCTTGCTGAGATCAGAGCTGCTGTGCACTACCTGTCATGAATGGGTATTCTTGTTTTTCAGAGGTGGTAAAACAATGGGGAATGGGAATGACACCACCAAATGATGCAATTATGAATGATACTGAAGATGTATATGGAGATGTATATGGATACTGAAGATGTATACGGAGAAGTTACACTTCTGCTGAAAAGACAGCAGGGGTGAACAGGCCAGGCAGACCTGGAACTTATTTCCTTTGCTTTTGGTGCAAGCTGATGGTGAGTTCAGAGCTCCCCCGGAAAAGCTGAGCTGTTCTCAGGAACTTTTCCCAGAGGAAAAGAGGTAGAGATAGAGGCTGTATATGCAGACTGGAATGAGTATTATGCCCATCCAGTGGTAGTACCAGGGCATATGGTGCATTTCCTGTTTCTCAAGGATTGCAGTCTCTTTAAAGTGTGAAATGCAAAATAAAATGAGGCCAATTTTCAGGCTGTCCAGTTTATTTTGGGAATCTTGTGCAAGATCAACTTGAGTTCCTTCCTTATAAGAGCACTAACAATATTATCCCCAAAAGAATGGAAAAAAGAACTTCAAAAATCGTTGACTATATGAATATATTCATATATTCATATGAATGAATCATCTTTTGACAACTCTCATATGAATTGCACTGTTAGGCTCACGTGTGCTATGTGAGCAACATTTTGTCAGGAAAGTCAAATGACCACATGTATTGATTTTTAACTGTAATTGAAATAGCTTAGTGTCGCATGGTATATGGTTCCAATTTGTGACTTTGATTTGTAGGGATTGTGAACTAATCTCGCCATCACATGTTACATTTGTAAACCAAAGTTTTAAATTGTGCTGGTCAGACATATGTAGAAAATTACAGCTGCACTGCAGGCTTGCACCTGTGCCTGGATTTCATCTTTTCTAGTCTCTATGAGAAAATTTATGGTGTGGGAAACGTGTATTAGTAGTGTGTGTACCAGAAACAAGTGGATAGGAAGTAAGACGTGGTTCTGTTTTATAGTTATAGGGAATCAGAGGCAAAGAGATGGAAGCATTATTAAGAAGTTCACATAGTAGGTCAGAAACAAGGCAAAATCAGAATCCATATGTCCTTACTCTCAGTTCTTCTCTGTGTAGCTCTGTAAATCCAGCCTGCTTTCCTTTTTGGTCCATTGGTTGCTACTTAAACATGGCAGAACGTAATGCAGTAATATCCCCAATTAGCAAAGGCAAGGAGTGGTGGAAGAGATCCCACACAGAGTGGTCAGCAGTGATACTATTTCCTTTACGTCTAAAAGCTTGTCTGCATGGTGAGCACCTAGGAAATCTTACTAAATCAATGAAGTTATTGTGCAAAAGTTAAAGAGCATTAAACTCCCATATGGATGTTCTTACTCAGAAGTAAAGTCACCGTAGCTTGCTCTAGCTCCTTTGAGAAGGGTTAAGCTACAGCAAATTGAGGCCACTTTAGTCCTGAATGAGTGTCCACGTGGGGGATTAATGCACTTTAACTTATGCACATTTGTTTTGAAGCATTAGTTAATTAATCTTAGAAGTCTTGTCCCCATGCAAGTGCACAGAGAGCTTCCAGAGATGTTGATTCCCAAAGCACTAATGAGTTACTTCTTTTTGCATCTCTCCTAATATGACATTTTCTGCAGGAACATATTCTTAAATATTTAAAGTTCAGTATTTAAACACATAATTTCTAAACATGTGCAGTTCTATTCCTTTGCTAATTTAAACTTCAAAAACACCATCTCAAATAGATGATGTATGTTGACATCATAATGGTGTCAGAAAAGAACTCACTCCAATCCAGGAAATCGCAATCATCTTTAAAAGGGGAAACATCACATAAAAATAAACAGGGTTAGGTATACATTTCCCACACTGTACTATCATTTCAGATAAGTATAAAAGCTATTACAATGTATTTGCCAAGTTAGGCTGTATCAATGAAAAGCAAAGCAGTATGTGGAAATATCCCTGAGATTTGATAGTTTCTCCTGGCAATGCCGTTGAATTTGATTAAAATATTTACTTTCCAGAGCATTTTTATTAACTTTCGAAACAGACTTTTTAAAAGATACTGCACAAGACATACCTTGTATTTAGAACAGAAAACTAGTATTGCAAATAAAGAATGAATATTGGTAGGTAGTATTGTTATTACCCAAAATAAAAATAATATCTCTAAAGCTGTTCAGAAGTTGGATGTGTAAAAATAGCCAAATGGACATTAATTTAAATGGAGGCACTTCAAGAAGAAAAAGATGACAGAAGTTACTGGTCTGACTTCATTTATCTGCCATTATTTTCTTAAACGTTCATCTTGACTGCAGCTGTTTGAATAGGAAGCTGTCTAGCTATAAATAGGGAACATGGCAAATTCTGGGTTTTTTCCCTGTTGCCTAACCTTACATTGTGTAATTGATAAAAGTAACCCCCAGATAAAACTTCTTGAAAAAATATGATTGTTTTCTCCCATCCCAGGCCAAGACATATCCAAAACAGTACTTAAAATTATGTTATTAAGCAGATATTCATTTATCCCCTTGCATACTTTGTTGCTCAGATTGTGGATCATGCAAAAAAAAAAAAAAAAAAAAACACAACAAAAAAAAACCCCAAAACAAAACCAAGATAAAGTCTGAAAGGGAAAAAGATAATTCTTTATTCATCATGCATGCGGAGTTGTCAGTTCATTAAAGTATACCTATAATTAAAAACTTAAGTTAATTAAGTTTTTAGTTTTTTATATTCTCGTTATCATAAAAGAGAAAAAAGAACAGTCTGGAGGGATCTTAGTGTCTCACAACTATTGCTGGTTGGAAAACATCCCATCTTCTTTTTCTCTCCATGAAGTACTCTTACTGAAAAAAACAGAGCATGGTTTTTCAAGATGAAAACTAAAATGGTTTAGGCCATAATTTATACTAAAAAACAGTGTTATAAAAAAATTTGTTGTAAAGTACTTTTTGCAAAACAACAAAATATATTGTTAAACAACACCACATTGAAAAAATGGTAGTGCTGGGAAATTTTCAACATGCTTTACTCAGCACAGTAAAATTTTGCATTTGATTCATTTTAAGAAGTAAGTCTTATTGGCTTTGGCAGTAACTGCTATTGACGGTTTTGTATTTATCACTAGTGGCAGATTTTGTTGGTTTTTGCAGTAAGCTTCTGCATCTGAAGTTTCATCCAAAAAATGTTTCTAATGAACTTATGAGCTCAGAGAAACTCGTGAAGAAGGGACTCATGCTGGCTTCTGCAGATCCTGCGGGAAAGACAGTGTTGAAAGGAAGTCTTAGTTTTACCAGATCTCATTTATATACTTTGTATCGATATCCCCATTGTGATAAATCAAGAAAGGCAGCTAACTCTAAGTTTCTATTCACTTTGAATTTTCTATCTGAATGTAATCTTTACTTTTGTTTCTTGTGTTAGGTGTTCTCATCTTTCTGGTTTCCAAAAAGAAAAGGAAAAAAAAAATGCATGTTGCAGAGTTTAAGTGCTCTCAAATTATTTCAAACCAAAATAGGGATGGATGGAGAGGTTTGTTCTGTTTTGGTCTGATTTTGTTTGTCTTCTTTTAAGTGTAACTCACAGCTTTTCTGAGCACAGGTCATTCACCAGAAAAATGAAAGTATAATTTAAAGTGAACTGTCAGACATGTGCTTTTTTCTTTCAGTTTCTAAAATTAATCTTCGATTTTCCTGGAAATCTGTAGCACAGACACTAAAAACTTGGTAAAAAGAACCCAACGGTACTGCTCCCCCCTGCCTTTTTATTGGGTTTTTGGCATAAGGTAGCACTTCCATGAGGAATCAAATCTCTCAAACAAGATGACCAGTCATTTTCCAAGTTGCAATGGGCAAGGGTTCTGCAATGGTGGCTTCAGCTGGATCATATGAGGCTCCCCAAAGCACTGTTCTACTGAATTCTTATAATTAGCTGGCCCATAGTCCTATGTGACCAATACAGCATGTGAAGGATCCATTGCTACCAATTATTAGCAATTAGTTACTTAACATCTCTTTATTGTCTTAATTTTGTACAAAGGAATGTCCTGCATAAGCATTTCTTCATCTGCAGAGACAGTTTTTACTGACTATTTACAAGTATATCGTCCATGTCCAGTTTGGTCAGTTCTGCAGCAGTTCTGCCTGGGGGGTCTCTGGTCCTGCCAGGTTGTCCGCCCAGGATGTTAATCAGCACTTTGAAGCATACAAGTAGTGTCTGTCAGTTGGTCTAGGCACAGCAGGAGCTGCCTGCAGGAATCTTCAGGACTGGGAGTCCCACCTGGAGAGCTCCTGAAACAATTATTGAAACACTTTGTTGTGAAGATGGTGAGGCAGTCAGGCAGTTGCCTCTTAAGTTGGTCCGTTGTCTCCAATCAGCCCATCATCTCTGTTCAGAGACTAGGCAGGGTGTTCCTGGGCCACCCAGGGAATCAATGACTAAGTGCACTGGATATGCACACAGGCACATGATAGCCTTGATTTCCAGCTGCACCACAATTACAACTTTAGCACAAACCTGAATTTCATCTTTATATTACACCTATAACTTAAATTCCGTAGCCCTTGCCACAAATCTCTGCTGTGAGACACTCGTTGAAGGTGAGAAGAAATGGAATATCTCTTGCAAAGCTATGTAACTGTGAAGACAAAAAGAATTACAGAGGTGTTAGTATGTAAGATACAAAATTCTCTGTTTTGTCGTATTAAAATATAAGCATGAAAGAGAGAGGATTTGTATTTGTGTATTTCATTGTCTATTTTTATTTGTGTATCTGTCACTCCAAAATCTGGACTGAGCGCACAATAGAGATTAATTAAAATCAGAGTTACTTCAGAAAGCACTTCCTATAATAGAGCTGTATTAGTAAATTAGTTGTGACTAATAGTCTTTTGTAGATGGATTAGAGGAATGAATTAAAATGTAATCTGAAATAACATTGATAGAAATTATGTCTGATAAATCCAAGGTAACTTCTATCCTTGACTGGAAATAGAATGCCATTATGCCATTGTGTGCTCCCACAGCAACACAGACTACAAAAAGTAGCTGTGCTCTAGGCTGTCCATTTTCAAAAAATTCATTAGCAAGAATAATCAAAAGCAAAATAATGCCCACTTATCAATTAGCTGAGTCTATCATTGGATTCTACCCACCTAACCCCCTCTGCTTGTGTATTTCTACCAAGGCATAAATTAAGCTAATGTTATAAGTATGTATAGGTATGTACGTATTTTCTATATATAATACATTTTTATCAGTATCTAAGGGGTTAGTATCATTTAATTTATTACTGTGACAATTTACTACTACTCATCTGGTCAGAAAATTTCATCCCAAGTAATTTATTAAAGAGAGCTCTGTTTTTTCAGGTTTCAGATCCGCCTAGAGGCAAATGAGGTGTCCCTCTTAAAAGTTACTGGTGTAGGCTATTACCGCAGGATGTTTTCCAGATTAGTTGCCATGTGAGAAATAATGCACAACATAATAATTTTATAAATTATTTTATTTTTTTGGCAGAATATAATAAATCTAAGGCAATATTAATATACACCTCAAGCTGTTACATTCCAGAAATACTTCTAAATTAAGGTACGACATTTCTTTACAAGCAAAGATGACTAATAAAAGTATTCAGATTGCACATGTCAAGTTTCTGAAGGACCTTTCACAAATTAGCATTGTATTGGACTTCTCAAATCCCATTTGCAAGCTTTCAAAGTCTATTTTGAAAGAATGTAGTGAAAGTAGTAAGCTAAAGGCAGCTGGCATCATTGATTTGCTATTTGAACACCAACACCGAAGTTTACTTTGGGACACATACAAAGTTTAGCAACACTTCTTCATTGTTTCATAGAAAGCTTTTTTTAGACTGAGCACTTCTCAAGTCCAAAACCATCATGTATTTAGACATTGGAAGCAAGGGTGATTTTTTTAAAGAAATAGGTTTAAAGGGAGATTTGTATGAGGATTCAGCGATTGCTTGACGCATAGGATTTGGGAAGCTGATGAAAGCGTTAAGTAGTACGAAGAAAGCAGAAAGCTGGGAGTGGGACTAGATAGAAGATGAAATTCACTGCTATGCGAAAGGCCAGCACAAAAATCTATACATCACTTAGATCTTACTTAATCCCTCAACATAGGGGTTTATATAGCTATGAACTGTTTGAAGAAATTATGATGGAGCTTAAGTGGGACTCATACAGAGCACTGATCTTGTGCCAACTCATTGCAAAATGAGCACTTACCATATGGAGGAGGATTGTGGTGAGTCTTAGGAGTCATATGGAATATATATAATGAAATGAGAGTGCAGGTATAGAAGAGGTCAAATGATGAAGACTTTGAAAGTATAACAGGATGAAAGGAAAAATTATTAGGAAGTATAAAGAAAATAATATTTCCAGATGTACCTCCTTTAAGTAAATGGTAAGTTATGACTCTCCTCAGACTAACATAAAAATGAAATTAAAAGAAAAAGAAAAATAAGGTCTCTAACACCTATCTTGTTTATACTAATCAGGGTTAGCTTTATCCTAATCAACAATCTTAGATTCAATCTGAATAATATTTCATTAGCTTTTCAGATCTACCTTTCCTGTCTAGGTCTAATTATATCTAATGGAATGTAGCTCAACTCACTATATTAAATCATTAAAAAAACCCTCATCATTTTAAATGATTATGGGGCCTTGGGAAAGAATAGTCCCTCCTTCTTCTAAGACCTAAAGGGCTTGCCCCAGATACTTTTCATCATTTTTCTCCAGCCTGTTGTATGCTTGAAAAGAAACTTAATATATCCATTTTCATTTGTAATCATCTATAAACAGCTACATAAGTACAAACATAAACATCTGTTCTAATCAATCCTCAGAGAAGGTTACTTATTCATAGAAGTCTGCATTCTCTTAGAGGGAGATATTCTTACAATTATAATACTTTGGTATTATACTTTTTTGTCTGTTCAGTGTCTTGCATATTCTATTATTTATAAAAGGGTTAAAGCATGTATTGAACTGTATTCAAATGGGCTATGTATGGAATTGCAAAATAGTCAGTACCATTCACACGTGTTGCCAATATTAGAAATACAGACATTTATCACTTAAAGGATGTTTGCCAGAGCAAGACATATTAAAAAAATAAATTCAAAGAAGAAATTCAAATTATTTTAGAAATAATTAGTCTCAAGGAGATTAGATCTCTGAACAGTGATAAGGAGCCTTTACTGGAGAATCCACAGAAGAATGTAGCATGCCAGTTGATCCAGGGCTAGACCCTGGATTTTTAGGAGAGCAGTGGGGCAGAAGTTGGTGAATGGTGAAAGATGCTTGAACATAAGATAAGCTTGAGAAAATGTTACATCTGTATTTCACCTCTTCGAGTTTTGAGTAGCTGTAAGATGTGTCGCTTTTTAAGGGCTAAAAATACACTTCAAGAATTCCCAAGAATTTAA
>NW_008824356.1:1405061-1433274 GCF_000699105.1 Pygoscelis adeliae
TGCAGGTTTTATCACTGCTTATTTATCTTGCTGGCAACTATAGTTCTGTATACATGTGACTGTGGTATCATGAGCCCGAAAGAATAAAGCAGTAAAACATTGATTCTGTGGTTTATGTAGTAAAGTTGGAGACCAGATGCACATATCTTAAGAAGGAAGGGAGAGACCCTACTGGGAAATTCTAGGGAATCTTGACTTGAGCTTAGATATTACATCTACTTATGTGAAGAGGCACAGTAGTCATGTTAAGCTATTTATGCCAAAAAATGTGTTTCCAGCTCTCTGACCATTGAAGAATCCAGCTCTATCATTAAAACAAGTGGTTAACATTAGATTTCTGGAAATGTGCTATTATTTGTAGAGAAGAACAGAAGATGATTAATATAGTCTTTTTCTTTGAGGGAAACTATTCCACAAGATAAAAGGCTGTTAAGCTAATTAACTAGGTATCAGTATTATTTTATTTGCTTTTTTCATGTTTGCAAACTAACTTTATTCCTGTTTTGTTCTTGTTGTTGTACTCAGCTATATATTGATGATAAGAGAACATATTTAACATGAAAAATTATACTGCAGTGGTTGGGTCTATATTTTGTAACTTTAGCATTGCCCTTTTTGGAGTCTTATAGTTATTTTCCACTTGCATTCAATAATGGGCTTGCAGTCAGGAGCCTTGCATTTGCACAGTTTTGTCAAAACGGTTTTATCTCAAAAGATTTTTATCTACATTGGTGGAAAAGTTCTGTCTCTGTTTAAAATTTTAATGTAATTTCTTACCTCCCTATTTCAGGCAATAGAAGGTGGGTTTTTTTTTTTCACTGATACTTCCTTGGTAGCTGTCTATTTTTCTCATAGTGTGTAGGTTTTATTTAATAAAATGCAAAGAGAAAATCCTTGAAATTAGATATTTTCCTTTTAAATGGATGATGGGAATAGCAGCAAATTGGAACAACATCCATGTATAGAATCGTGGTAGTTATGTTATGCTACATAAAAAGCTATGTCCTGGCTACACGTAAAAGTGAATTGTTAGAAAAAAGGTTAAATGAGCCCCAATAAATTTGTTAACATAGGAATATATTCTTGTCTTGATTCAGAAAGATTTATTTTCCTTACTACCCTATATAAGGCTGTTATATTTTAGAACAAATGTTAATACTTGTACAAATGAAGCCATAAGAGTGTACTAATAAGAGTATATCTGTGCGTACATTTCCCAGGGTAAATGCACGATGGTATTGCAATACATTGGAAAATGGTCAGCACAACGGAAAACTCAGATTATGTTGGCAGTCTTCATTATTTTATTGGTTTTTCTTAAAACAACCACAGCCTGACAGAGAATTAGTGTACATACAAAATTGCCAATACAGTTAAAGTATACGCATATATATAACATGCATAGCAATATATAAAGAAAGGAAGGAGAAATAATAGAGAGAATACCCTTTCACTCTTGGAAAGGAGAAATTCTGAGCTTTTCTTTCTGTTCACAATATGTTTATACGTTGTATCCAATAGTTCTTTGCTGAAAAATTACTATCAGCCTCTAGGTTAGGGCCAAGATTCAGGAACACAGGCTCTCTTTTCCTCTCTTTCCATTTACTCAGAAGCTTGTCCTTCTCACTGGCTGATAGGCAGGATCCCTCTTGCTTCTTTTCTGGCATCAGGAATCTCGCATTTCTGATTCTCATTGCCCAGCTTTAGCAGGAAGAGCAGACAATACCTTGCATGCAGTCTAGCTGTCTGAGCAGTTACTGTGAGAAATCAAATCTCTATTTTCAACTTCCCAAGAGAATGCTCTAATTACCAAGCTATCAAGAAACAGATTAATCATAGCAGCTCCAATCCCCAGATTTTGCTAAGAAAATAGCGATCTACTTTTCCTGTAGAGCTAACCTATAGGGGTATCTTATGTGCATTTTGCATGTTCAGGAGGCATTTTACGGTCTGAATTCCAGATTTCCATGACATCTATTTTAGGCTTATAGGCGACAGTGTGAAATTTGGCCTTTCTTCATAATTTCCTATTGGTTCCTTATATAACCATCTGCTCAGTGCACTGAATGTCAGAAATCCCATTCTTACTACCCAGCTATCTCCATGCCTTGTAAAGAGAAGTTGGCCACCTTGCCTGGACTGTGAATTCTGTTTTTAAATTCCCTCCCGTGTGTATGTCTTGATCTGGATCTCACGTGTCTCTTTAATTTTACACACCTTTTAGGTACATACTATTCTGCATGTGTATAAGTCATGGCAAATTCAGGATTTTAGTTACAACTTTCATAGTGAAAAAAAGATAGATTAAACAGCAGGGAGCCTAGTATTAAAGTGCTGAATTGAGTAGGTATAAGTCAACAGAGAGTTATGCGTAAAATTCTTCCTGACCTTGGGAAGGTCACTCAAGTAAAAATGTTCAAACCCAAGTGTTTAAGACTACATACTTAAATCAACACTTCGATGCCTGAGTATCTTAGGTTTTCTTGGCAATAGCTAGGGCTGTGAGGCACCACTTCTGACAAGCAGACTATTTATTGTAGTGTCCAGGTAATACTTTAGATATATAATTGTATGCATGAATGTTTTTGTCTTATTATCTGGTATCAGATTGTCTCCTAGAAGAAAGATTTCCCCTTTGAGGTTCTCAAGATCTCTTCACCGTTTGTTGGTCTGAAGTTTCCTTTCACCTTATTAAAGAGGAAAAGCAGTTAAAGAATATGAATCTTAAGGATTCAAACAATATGTAGGGACAACTGTATATCAGCTATGTATGTGCATATTGTCTACAGCCTTCTTAACTGTTATTAGCATGGGTTTATCCTGTCAGCCACTGTATGAATAACCCATGGTTATTCAAAGTAATACACCCTTAAAGTGTATTCATTTTCCTGTAGGTAGTCCTGGGGTTTATGGAAGGAAAATGCTCCTGGACCTTGCCTTCCATATCCTAATTCAGAGCTGATAATTTTAAATTGCCTAACAAAGTTGAAAAATTCAGTACATATAAACCATAGTGCCTGTTTCCAAGATAATGTTCATTGCATACCCATACCTTTCCCTGATAGTAAGTAGGAATTACTTTCTGTTTTCAGCTACACACCATCTGTCCATTTAGAAAAAGAGAATATCCTCCCCACAATGGTCTGGTCCTCAGGAGATCAGTAGTTCAATTTTATATTCTCTTTTCCTGTAGGAATATTCAAATGTGTACTAAGCAAGATGCTGATCTTCACTTCTTTTTTAATATACTTTTCACATCCTCCTCAGAGTTCCATTTTCCCTGATTTACTTAATTTTACCTTCACTCCCCTCTTTCTCATAATCTTATGATGACATTTTCTTTGACAAGGGGCTGGATACTCCTTCACTTGGAGACCAGCTGAGAATGTCTAATGACAGGAAAGGTTTTCTAAGAGTTCTTATAAGGCTGCCAGCACTGAAGGGTTGGTTAGCATAAGCACCACTGTATTCAGCTGAAGAAGTCACAAAACAGTCATCTCTGTTAAAGATTTATTTTGTATGTTGAATACTGAAGCTAAATCCTTTGTTATTATCTTGATCATAAAATGTTCACAGGCACATTACTTATGTTTACAGAGTTCCCCTATAAAAGAAGAATATCTGCTTTCCTAAAAGACCTTCCTTCTTTCTAAAGGTCAAAAGAAGTCACCACCATTCTGGCACTGTGCACTGAAAAAATAGATCAGAAAAAGCTGTTATTATTTTCTATGCATAAATGTGCACATTTTAAAAAGTGCTAGTGGCTAAAGCTTATTTGTAGCAAGAGCCACAGTCATGTAAACGCTGAAAAAGTACCTTTCATTAAAATCACAGGAAGCAATCAAGAATATTGTTTATTTACCCTTTTGCAACAGTGCAAATGCCAAACTGCCAGTCTGAATCCAGGCAGTCCTACATTCTGGAATGAGTTCGTTTTTGCAGTTCAGTTTTGCTGCACTTCTACAGAAGACTGCAGGAGATCTCAGCATCCAACTATCATGATTTTTTTTCCTTCTGTTTATATATATTTTTTAAATTATGTTTCTTCTTAGTTACTATCTCATGATTCCCAAATTACGATGCAATGCCATAATCCTGTGCATTTGACATTACAGACATTTTTGGGAAGATGAATTGTCATGACACAATGAGATGTAATGTAACAAAAAAAATTTGGCAGGCATAGTAGTGTCCTTAAAAGACAAGTTACTTCTGTGGTATTTACAGGTATATGTTGTGGTAATTAGCAAGCATAAAAGAGGAATTCAGGTAGTCAAGGAACATGTTATTTTCATGCTTCAAAAAAATACTATACTGCTGCAGTGACTTAGAGACATTTGCTGAGATACTTTGGTGCCCAAACATCCCAGGGGTCTACAAACCTCTAGAAGCATTTTTAGAAGTGTCTATACAAATTAGGCATTGATGTCCCCCAGAAAATAATGGGAATTTGGATGTATGCATGCATACTTTTGAATTTACCTACCTAGTTGAATCCCTGAGCACTACAACCACCTTTGAAAATTGGTCATTTTGAGCCTTCTCTATATTTGTTTGTTAAAATCTTCATCTTGCAACTACTTATGCCTGAGCAGATACCTACTGATTCCTGTGGAGCTTCTAAACTGGGGTCCACAAGGGCTTGTCAATGTGCAGCAGACTGCAGGAATTGAAGATATCAATTAGAGACATTCAGTCTCTGGGAAGTTCTCACAAAGGAAATTGAATTGAGGGGGTAAAAATTTGGGCTGATTTAGTTCCACCATTTTAAAAGGTATTAAATCAATATGGAGGAATAATAAATAAAACTTGGTGAGAATTATGCTCTTGCTTGATTTATAAAAGTTAGTATGAGTATAACTAAGTCTTGAATGCTTGAAAATGAATTATCAGTAAAAAGAAAATGTTGCAGTGTAGAGAGCACATCAGAAAAGATGTGGAAACACCCAGGGAAACTTGACTGAGCAAAAGAAATTTTATTCATCCCCCACAATGAACAGGTAACTTTGACACATTTTCTCCTGCCTCTTGCATAAATGCTCAGAAAAAGACCGTGGCATGAATTCAGTTAAATGCTTAAACATGCCCTAAAACTTAAAGTATGTGTGTTGCCCCATTGACCTTGCTGAAGCTGCTCATGAGTCTAAAGTTCCTCTCTCTATTGGGGCCAACAAACACTGCAGTCAAAGGGCAGATTAAAGATAAAGGTTTTGGGAAGTGCAGTCGTCAGTTCTGGGGGTAGTGAAGGTAACTATATTCATCAACGGTGGTTAAGCTCCTGGATGTTCAAATTTCTCCCAGCTGCTTTTTTTTCAGAATAAGAAATATTTAAGTCCCAGTAGTACAGCCAGAAGAGTGTGTAAGACCTCTGTGCCCAGTATTTCAAGACATTTTTTTTTCTTTAAAACCTTTGCTTGGAATATTATAAAAAAAAAAAAAAAAAGATAATTGTTAATGCACGACCAAAATTATAAATAGAATAAATTATGAGACATAACTGTTGTAAGCATTAAATCCTCTTTGATATTATGCTCACATCTGTGTCTGATCATGAAACTGTTAAAATTAAACACAATTATCTGTAAGACAGCTAGGTTACTTTATAAAATTTAACCTCATTAGTACATGCTTTTTGAATTGTATGTCTCTACATCTGTATTATGGACTGTCTCCACATTCCTTGTGAGTGTGTGTTCAGCAAGGACTATGAAGTGTTGAGGTGTTCTTGTTCGCAAAAAAAAACCCCAAACCAAAACCAGAAGTATCACAACATTTTCCAGTGTTCTTTTTGATGGTGAAATAAATTGTAAAGCTTTATGTTAGCATCATGTTCTATTAACAGCAGTATAATACATTTTCACATAATTGAAAGAAAAAAGTCTTAAAATCTTCTAGAATGCAATCCCTGAACACAAGTAGCCTAAAGGTCTCTCCTGAAAAGTCATCTTCTATGTGTTGGGCTCTGTGAGGAACAAAAGGCAGCCTATACTGCCTTGATAAGAAATAAACTACTCGGTGTTGGATTGCTACACATCTGTTATGAAAGGTGGCTGAGCCACCGTTTTGGTAAGACACATTTTCACCATTCTTACAGCTACTGTGGTTTTGGTTCAGTGCATTTAAAAAAAAATAGGGTACAGTCCTCTTTTGGTTTTGAAAGCAGGCTATTCCTTTTTTTAAGGAGCAGTGAGTGTAAATTTTAACTTTCACCTAATCCTAACCACTTTTGAAATGTTTGTGCACTGAAATCCAGACCCCCAGTGAACATATATTGAAGCATTACCTAAGAAAACCAGTCTTTTAATGTTTTTTAAATTAGGTGTCTTTTTATTTCTGAAAAGCTAATATCCAAACTAGCAACAGTAAAGATGTCCAGGTTTCAATGAAATATATTTCATAAATTAGCTTATCATTGCACTGATTTAGCATGCCTAGCAGGTGAAAGACAAAAACATGTGTTATCTTCCCTAGGGAACCTTCAATGAATGTCATTCTAGCTTCATATGTCTTTCTTCTCTCCCCTTCTTGAACTGATATAAAATTCTAATGTGTGCCCTCTGGTTCCATCTTCATTGAAATCTAGCAAAACCGCTGAAGGTAAGATAGTGGCAATGGTGCATGAAAAAAGGGAAAAGGAATACAGTGATTCATAGCATACTTGAAGAAAGTTGCAGTTGTTAACAGCACTACTTTTATATGTAGACAGGTTAAAATGTGTCATATATCAGTGTTAAAAATAAAGTTATTCATCTTGGCTATTTTCTCAAAGTTCAGAAAAAAAGGCAGTAAAACCTATGCCATGTGTATCTTTAAAAATTATTTCACATGTGTTTGAAAACAAACAATTCAGTCGCTCCCAATGGTAGCAATAGTAAAGGCAGCATTTTTACATGGGTTTGCTTGTGTAATTTCTGTAGTTTTGAATAGTGATTGCTCTTTGTTGAAAAGCTTCCACATGTTTTCAGTCATCTTTTGTCCAAGACATCCAAGTTACTAACATACAGTGACTTCTTTTATTTTGCATTTTCCTTGGAAATCACCATTGAAAGTAGACATGGAAAACACCCAATAGATCATTGCTGTCAGAATTTTAATTTATAGGCACCACATGGTCAAAGGTTCATCTGTAATTTAATAAATTTGCACAATAAAATAGAAAATGTAACCAAATAAGGCAAAATGATCCTGTTAAATATTGAGCAAATCAATAGCAGAAAATTAAATGAAAAGAACATAATACTCTGCTTCCTCACGTTCACAGTAATGAAAATGAAAGCAGCAATAAAAGAGTAACTCAGACATAAAATGCTATGACCAAGTTCTTTAGTCCTTCTCTGAAAGGTGACAGGAATATGTTGTGGCATTGGGTATACCAAAGCAGCAGAATCTTGACCGAAAGATTTGACAGGCCTTCACGGGAACAGTACATAGTCTGTGAAAGTTGGTAGGTCCAACTTTACCATTCCCTTTCACAGCTAGAGTTATAATATCAAAGCATTAACAGCCTTGCCCTGCAAACCTGCATGTGTGGAAACGAGGAATCACTGCTGCCATGAATTCGGAAGGAGTGGTATAGGAATAAAGTTCCTGGACGAGTACGTGTTTGCGGGAAGGAGTCTGACTTGGTGCGCTGGCTACTGAACTCGCACTGACATCATGGAAAGCTGCATGAGTAAAACCACGTGCAGCGCTTTGAAAATGTAACAATGAGCACATCAGGGGAGTGGAACATCCACTGACTTCAGACGAGCAGCATCATGCTGCACAATTCATCTTCTTCAACCCCTCAACTTCTTAAATCTGCAGCTCATAAATGCACGAGCTGGTTTGGGGTTTTTTTTACTTGCTTTTTGTAGTTATTTGTTAAAAAGCAAGGATGACTTTTAGACAGTAAATCACTGGAAAGACCTTTAAGCCACCCCATTCTTAAATGACTCATGACTGTACACAAGCCACTGTCACCTAGCTGTATTTCAAGGTCACGTGACATTTTAAAATAACTGGAAAGAAATGGAGTTCTGGCGACAAATATTTTGATTAAGGATATTTTCATTGTTTCACTGGGCTTTGAATCAGGCTATGGAATTTTTCTTCATTAAACACTTGAAGAAAGAGGGCAGAAATATAAATTATACTAACTGCATAAAATAGATCATTAATGTGTTTTTGAGAAGCCTGAGAGTCCAGTGTCATATCTGCCTGCAGAGGAGAGCTTTCTTTTTCAGACTAGAAGTGAAGTAACCTACTGCAATTAGTCTTTCCATAACAGTGAAGTTTTTCTTAGGTTTTTGACCCCATATTTATATAGCATCCAATTCACAAGTAAAAGTAACACAAAAGGAACAAATATGTAGGTGTGAAGGTCTTGAGTCACTAAAACCTTTAAGCAAGTCCACAACTTGTAGTGGTAACTGTGGGAGTAACCCTGTTGCCCTTCAATGGGACAGATTATGTGCTTGAAGTTAAGCACGTGTTTTACAGAATTAGAGCTTTAGTTATTGGTTTTGCATTTTTATTACCAAAGTACTGTCACTTTCCATACAAAATATTCTAGATCAAATGTTTTAGAGCTAGCAAGTGGTAACAAAATGTGTTCTTCATAAGACGACAACATATCCTTATTTGGTATTGAAAAGATACAAACCAGTTTGATTTAAATCTCCTTCATATTTAAGAAAAAAAGTTGGTTCTTCAGTGGATTAGTGGCTCATGTAGAAAGCAAATTTTAGATAGGTAAGACAATAGAGTATGAAAACAGTGAAATACTGACACATGTTTATGTGAGCAAAACTAAGTAGATAAATTTTTAATTAATATTTAAAATTAGTGTTTCTTTCTAATATTTGTTTGCTGATTATAAATGGAACTGAATACTTTTTTCAGTACTACATACTGTATATTAAATCATTTGCAAAAGGATCCCAGCCCATACTGAAAGCATTTCTGGACACACTGCAGATAGTTTGGTTAATGTCAGTAACAATACATCCAACACATTTAGAGGCACACACTCCATATTTGTTAGATTAGAGATTCTAAATGACTGGTAATGGATTCAAGTGTACAGCCAAATAAAGCTGCATTACTCATAAGCATATGTATCCTCATATTCAAACGTAGAAATTCCAGTTAAGCTCCAGCCCTTCTTCGTTCTTCATTCATGAGATGATACCTTTACAGTAAAAGCAAATAAGTAAAAAAGTTTCTTTTACCCCAAATTAAAAAAAAAAAAAAACATTTTTTAAATATAAGTTCGAAGTTAGTCTTCCACAGATAGCCAATTAAATTATGCTAAAAATGACATTTTTAATTAAACACCAAGGTAAGCATAAATGGATTTCAAAATAATTAATCAAACATCAAAAAATTGAAACCTTTTTCTGCTTGAGCAGCAGAAATGAAAGAACCAGTCTTCAGGTCTCATAGAGATTCAATCTAATTTAATTCTCTGTCTTCTCTAAATAAACATTCCTAAAACCTTTTTTTCATCTGGGGGAATAAGGATGAGAGGGGTAATCAATATTTCTAGCATTTTAATTAAAACCGTTAGTGGAATAAATCCATTTAATTATCAGTTAATGAAATACAAGGTCATTTACCTGACAGGAACTTTGAAGGTGGATTACTAGCTGGAATAAAGTAGAAGAACCCAATGTCACAGCCATTTAGCTTCTGTCAAATTTAAGGTTAAAATCCTTTTAGACTGTTTAACCTATTCTCTACCATTTTCTATTATGTATGCCAATTGGCAAGAAGAAATACATGATCAAAACTTACCTACCTTTAATTTTTCTCCAAAGTTTCTGCTAAGTTTCTATAATTTCTTTACAATTTTTTGTCTAAAGAGATACAAAATACAAATGAATCCTGGGGTATTTCCACTTACTGCAGAAGGTCTCCTCCTGGAATGAAGTTAGCGTACTGTGCTTGAACTTTGTTAGGAAACTATTAGCAATTAAAAAAACTAAACACAAATGTAGCCAGTAAATGTATTTGTTGATGAGAAATATTGAGCTTCTCTATTTTTTATATGTAGTGAAGAAAAATATATAACTTGATTACCGAGGATTTTTAAGGCTGATGTTCTCATTACACATGTAAGAAGGAAAGCGGAAACAGAAAGGGTCCTCTGTGAGTACGGCAGCAAACTTCCCATGCTCCTGGTAATGTCTCAATAGGACAGCAAATCAAGTGGTGAACAAAAGTTCTGCCAGAGACACAAATAGTGAATGTCAGTATTGGCAAGCAGCAAGATCAACAGAGAAAGAAATACTCTTTCCAGGATTCCGGGACAACCATGCAAGCACAGGAAAAAAATCAACATTTAAGTGGACTGTTCCTACTTTGTGGTGAGATTTTAAGTTCAGGGTTGATTTTATGTAATTAGAAATAGGTTACATCAAATGGAAATGGATACTAATTATAAGCTTACACTAAAAGTATACACTGCCATTTGGGAAGATGCACTGCTCTACTATCTTTTAAAAAAAAAGAAGTGGCTCTGTAAATGACGTGCCATGTAATATAGTGCCTATCAGAGTGACTGTTTATAATGTTCCAGTGTCTTTTATATTATGGCATTTTAAAAGTAGAAAAAGAAAATGTAGGCTTTCAAAACTGGTTTAGTGAGTTAACTTCAAAGTTGCATTCTCATATTCATTGTGGCTTTTGTAAGTATAAGTCACATTTGCCAAATTACTCATAAACCTCCATGAGACAAAAATAATAGTTATCATTCCTGTTCATAAAGGATGTTAGCTCTGTATTTTCATAGCTTAAGAAAAGTCATTGTTCTAAACAAAAGGATATCGGGTGCTGTGTATCACGCACATTTTGCTTTTAGTAATTACAGAAGTGTTCCAGGAGTGTTTAAAGTAGTGCTTCAGAACACGTCAAACTCTATACGGTGCAAGACTACTCTTAACTTTAGCGTGTAAGGATAAGTTATGAACTATAGACAAGGGAGGCAAAGTTTAATATCTTTTGTTAGACCATCTGTTAGAGCCAGAAAAAGAACAGAAAGCTTAAGGGGTGGCTCTCAGCACAATGCAAGGTAAGCAGTTGTCTGTGGTAGCCAAGACTGCTGTCTGCAATTGTCTGTGCCTAAGTTGTAGGAAACTTACAGCTGCAAATGAAGAAGTTGGTGTAGAAGGAGTGGCAGCTAGTACAGGAAGGCAAAATCCACTTCCAACAGTGAACAAAAGAGATTTGCTGTCCCCAACCCTTCCTTCCTGCAGCGGTATTGGGGAAGCAAGGCTGACGTTTCAAGTTCCAGCCCAAGTTACTAACCGAACCCTATATTGTCCTGTTTTCCTCATGATAAAACGGGGCTACATTCTTCTTAGAGCAGTAAAATTCAGTTTTTCCTGTAACTGCTGAAAAACACTGACTCCTCTGCACTTGCTGTCAAACTTTTTTTTGCTTGCAGCCCCATATCATGATAGTTACACTACAGTATGCATTCCCGATCTTAAAAATATGTAGAATATTGGTGTCAGGAATCCATATCTTTGAAATTATAAGTTTGGGGGGGTTTTTTGGTCACATTATTTGTAAAAGCATATTTTGCTTGCTTGAAATAATAATAAGAAAATTGCCATTGACTTTGACAGAATACAACCCATCCTTCATTTTCTAGGTTTAGCCTATTTTGCTAGAGCTGCTAGAAGATTTTGAGCAGTAGCACTTTAAAGACATCCCTGGAGGGGGGGTGCAGGGGGGGAAGAAACCTTTCAAAATGTCATGAATGCAATGCACTTCATCCCCTGTATGGTTATAATTCTTGTATTACTGGAAGTCCTGAACTTCTTTTACACAACTGTTTACTGAAGAAAACCACTGCACTGAAGAAGGACATCATACTTACTACACTGACCAGTTTGAGAAGTTGATTTTCATATTTTAAAACTGACGGGTTTAGCAGATTTGGAAGATGATTATTTATAATATTGTATGACGTGTGTGTTTTTACTATGTTAGAAGTCTTTTAAGCCATTCATTTTTAATAAGAGTCTGAACAAGTTTACGCAAGGACACTCAGAAATGGTGGCACAGAGGATTGAAGAACTGATTTTAATATGGTAGAATTTCTGGGCTAGTTATTCCCAACTTTTAGTTTGGTATTAAAAGGGAAGCATGTCTATTTTAACTTTGTGGTATCAGGACTAATGAAGAGTGTAGTGTTTGTAAAATCCATCACCCTAACTTCAGGCTCATATAGGTAGTACAGCCAGCTGTGAAAGCAATCAGGAACTCTTTGTCACCCAAACCCAACAACATTTGCAGAAGATTACTGCAATCAAAATTGAAGTTTCTCATTGCATCCTTCTGTTGTCCCCATTGCCCAACAATAGGGAGGATTCCTCTGAAACAATGGAAGACTGATGGGTAGAGCCACCTATGTCATTATGTTGCAGTGATGGCCTGAGGATTATTTTCTGATGGAGCTATAGAGGAGCTGGCCTTTTGCAGAGTTACTGAATGTTCTACAGAGGAACAGGGGTTTCTGTGGCTCCTTGATCATTGTGTGGTCAATACGCTGTGGGTTCTGCACGTCGGGATGAGACTACCGTGATTCTCAAGATGCTGCTTAGAATTTTTTTAAGCACTTCCTTTACGTATTTTATTCTTGTTTCTTTGTTACTTCCCATGGGAAGAAAATATGTGGTTAAATTCAACCAAGTAAATAAGACAAAAAAAAATTTTGTGGATTCCTTCAGTATTACATGTAAATCTGAATATGCATAGACCTCAAAGAAATCTATATTGTGAAAATCACTGTTTTAAAAGTATTGTCCATTACTTTACAGAAAACAATAATTTCCAGATCTCTGTGGGTTACTCAGATGCAAGTCAGGACAGATTTTGACTATTTATGTTGGTTTCAGTCTAGCTGTGGTTTTGCAGGATATAAAATATGGTGAATTCAACAGCATGCCATGAAAAGCACTCAGCAAAGTATTCTTTCAGTTGTAATGCTCTTCTAATGTCAGGGAGAACTGTCAAAATTCCATAATATGTCCTGCAGAATCCCACAAAATCTGGCAAATTGCACCAAAGAGAACTAGCTTTTTTTTTGCTGGAAGCATTGTAGATTCAGTGTCTGGAAAGCCTTACATTTGGGGGACGAATATGAAACACAATGTAGGTTTTACTCCCATGGAGAAAAAGTGCTTAAAATTGATTAAGTGAATCTTTCCAGTTTTAAAGCATTTTTTTTGTCTTCATGTTTCTTTCATGAAAGTTCTTTCCCATTTAACAAAAAGAAACAACAGAACCCTGATGTGATATTGATGCGGTACTTCTAGGAGCTTCAGAAAAGCTATACTCTTTTCTCTGCACATGTACATGCCGTCTTTGAGACCTGCAGATATTTGGATGCAATATGAATAGAGTATATGTAGTCCTTTAAGATCGTCCATTCTTTTCACTGCCAAATGCAGTGCAGGTTCAGAATGTGCAGAAATTGTAGAAGCAGATTTACAATTGACTGTATTGTTCAAGCCAACACATCCAGCATCTTATTTTGAGAACTGTATAACAATAATTAATACTTGTTCCACCTCTACGTATTGAGAAAGGAAACACAGGAAATCTAAAAGTGAGTGGATCTGAAATCTTCTTTCTGGTAATAATGTGGTTGTAGAAATGGAACTTACCGTATTTAAAGCAAAGCTGTCAGGATCATATGGGTAGATGCATAACAGAAGGAAAGGATTAGGAAGATGAAGGTATCTTTGCATTGTTGGGAAATGTATTTTGAAAGATACTGATGTTAAAATTTATTTAAAGAAGGATTTTTAAGCTGGAGCTCTGCACCATTTAATTTCACAGGCTTGGATGGAGTTCCTCATGCTAGATATGTCTGGGAACATGCTATGCTTCTAAATAAGGATTTTAACTTCAGATGCAAAATAAAACAGTCCAGAGTCATAAAGACCTTGTCTGTATCAGAGAAATATTCCTGTATTTGGTTTGAAAGCATAAGTGTAATTGCACTTGTTCAAGTTCTCTTGCTTACAGAGCTTGTACGACTGTAAATGGGGCCTGCTGTGCAGAAAGGCTGATCTTGAACCAGCTCAGTTATATCAGTACAGCTCCCCAATGACTTGAACTCCCAGAGGTGATGATGCTCAGCAGTGGGCTTTGTGACACAGTAGGACAAAAAGTTTTGGAGGAACAGGCTAGTTCTTGAGGATGTTGTTTAAGGCTCTGAGCAAACTCAAGAAGATGTTCAGTTCATGTTTGCAAACGTGTTTGCAGTCACAGGCTTACTTACTCTGGGGAGCAGCATGATGTTAAAATGTTATGTGTTAAAACAAGCATGATGGGAAACAAAGCTAGTACAGTTGCCAGGACATTTATTTTTAAAATGCCAGCTCTGGAAAATACTTTCTTGGACTCCGCCATAGAATTAACAGTGAGCAGTGGATCTGATTGCAACCGAATTATTTTCATTTATGAAGCGACTATTTAGATACACACACACACATATATAATATACATATTTATAGATTTTAGACAGACGTTTCAAAGTATTTTGTGAGCTTTCTTCGTATTTTAGGTATTCTTAAGAAATCTTTCCTACCATTTTAAATGTTCAGTTAAACAAGGATGTACATTTTATATGTATATTTCTCTTATTAAAGTATCTTGATGCATTTAAAGAAAAAAAGAATTGATATGTTGTATGATTTACAGTCTTGGAAAAAAATAACATAGTCATAACTTTGCAGTTTTTGTGATGCATGAAGATCAGATTTTTTAATGTTGGATAATGCTTTACTAATTAAAGTGTGCATGTTAATTAAAGCAGAGGCTAATGTTAATTACCTATATTAATGGAATCTCATGTAGCACCTGCCTGAAGCAATGGGTTCAATTTTCAAAATATCTCAATTAAGGCTGAAACTTTTGATTTGCATCTAGTAGGGTTTCAATTAACTGCATTGCAAACTTAAATAACACACTTAAAGGGATAATATCACCAATCACATGCAGCACAGTGGAATTGGTCGGTTCAATTATTGACTACGGCTATGAGAGCTTTCACAGTTGGTAGGTAAGTACTATGGTATTGGCAAGTGATTATTGTCTAGGGCTGTCATCACTTCTGTGGCTTTGTAAGAGAGATGTTAAATTGCTGTACTTGGGTCTCACTGCAATTCCATTGTTGAGGGAGACGAAAACAGAATGATGTTTGCTCACGTCCAGCATTTAATGGTGAAGATTCAGCTTGTTCCTCTGAAATAAATGACCACTGTTCCATGACATGGTAAGGCATTTTATCAAATGGGAAAGCAGCATTTGTGATAAAGTGCGCAATGTTGCAGTGTACTCCTCAGCCAACCCAAGAGATGTGATTGTATTCCCAATCTCTGTTTCAACCACCACAGCATTTCATGTTGACATAGGAGCTTTTAATGAGCAGCTTCAGGAAGCGATTAACAAAGCACTAGAAATAGATGCAATCATGCTGATTGGAAATTCTACCTAAGCTCCATAAACAAGACCATAATGTCCTGCTACCATGCAACTTTCTATGGTAATTATTCCTGATAGCTCCAAGACTTGAACTTTTAATCTGAGCCTACTCCAATAAGACATTGATGGTTCAGTTATAATGAAACCAAGATCCAAAAAAGCATGCTAACTTTTGTTGGTTTGGACACAGTTGAAGAATGGGTGTAGGGTTCTGTGGTAGGATCCAAATTTTGTTCGTACATGTAATGCAAAACTGTCTCCAAGCGTAATTCATATGTGGCCTCTGTGGAAACAGGCTGCTAGAGAGTCAGTTTTCAACGATGCTCAGCAAAAAGAACCTGGAGCACAAGGTTAGCCTGTGGCTATATTATCAGGATCTCTCACCTTTACCTATATATTTTCCTGCTAAAAATATACTTAGGCCTTAGACCATCCCACTACGCTGGGTGCTGACTATCTGTATAATAGATTGCCTGTGCCTATTAATAAAAGCTGTAATATTCTATTGTAACACTCAGGCTTAATGCTTCCATTTTAGTTAATGCTATGACAAAAGCAAAAAATCTTCGCAGCATCAATCAATCTCTTTAAGGAATTTGTGAGATTAGAATAAAAGCCTATTACCAAACTGCATTTAAAATATTTGTTTTAAAATACTGTAACGACCCTTGACATATGAGTTATCAGTATGTGACCTCTCTGGCGTCTAGATTAATCAGTGTGTAATGATTTTTGTTGCTATTTTCACTTCTAAGGAGCCTGCGTCCCATGTCATGTTGTAAGGTCATTAGATGGTTTAGAACTCATACTTTTTTTGTCTCTGGAAACAGATTAAGATCTATCATAATCTGAGTGCCCAGAATCCCCACATGATAATACTCAACTTCTTTAACGGTATAATGTTTTTTTACATGTACTCTATGGCGACAAAGTATTGTCTTATTTATGGTTACTGGAAAAGTGCATCTTTTAATTAAAGCTTTCCCTTGGCAGATTTTTTTGTAATAATTGAAGTTCAGATTCCTTGAGTCAATATGCATCTTATTTTAGCTGCAGAAAAGTCACATTTTCATGGGTCAGTTGTTAAACTAAAAAGACGCAGCAGGTATGCATATTATACTGTGATAAGTTATTGTCATCTCAGTTATACTTCCTAATATTGTTTGAAGGAAAAAGATTACATTATGCAATTGTACAGTCACATGAACCTTTGTTACACACGTCATCTTTGAACGTCTACATCTTGAGAGAGGTGATTTTGCTGTTCTCAGTCTGCTTTGGACCTGGCTCCTTTTCCTTGTGAAATTAAGACGTTTGTTCATATCCATTTAAATATCTGTCTAAACTTAAGTAAAAATAGCCAAATGTCTCCTGTTTGTTGGACTCTTGATAGCACAGAATACTGTAGCAATAGATCTTGTATTAATTTGGCAATTTTAACTACATTCTAAATGAGGAATAATACAGCACCAAACAGGCAGTATCTTGTGTAATGGTCATGTCTTTGATGAAAATCTATTGAAATCATTGTATTTACAAGATTACTAGGTTTAGGTCTCTCTGGGTATTAGTTGGCCCAAAGGCACTTAGCCAATTAAGGCTATTGGAAAAAATGAAAGTAATCCAACCTGAAGCTTTCTGAAAGGAATCTTTAACACCATTTACTTCTCTTGCTGTACAGGGACTGTAATATAGCACTTTCAGTTTCTTGGGTATGCTTGGTTTGGTTTTATTTAGCTGGGGTGTTTTTGTTAGGTATGAGAGAGAGAAAAAGTTTAATTCATTGTTCAAATTACAAAATGATATTATATAAAAAGCATCCTGAACAAGTGATTCTACAGTATCATTTTATTAGGGAGCAAGGAAGAAGGTGGCCATGCAAATTTGGATGGATTTTTATCAATGGTGATTTGAAAGGCACACCTGTACAGTTCTTACTCTTACGTTTTGCCATATGTACTCCTCCTGGAATGTTTGCTTTATGAGTAAGTCAAGACCTTAGGTGCTTTAGCCAAATCAGAGGTGCAGGTTTGGGCCTGGAGTCATGACAAGTTTGTAACAGAGGTCTTGGGGAAGAGTAAAACAACTACAAGTACACGGAAGTACATAGAATACAGTCTGTTACACTGTGGCATTTTCAACAAAAATGGAAGGAGCAAATGGGTTGAGTCCCATTAGACAGTCATGGGCTAGAATGTGTGGTATATTTTCTAAAGGGTTCACATAAGACCCGATTGTGCAGTCTTTACTCTGGCAAAATTCCCTTTTACACGGTGGAAAGCGTTCCTGAATACAGTATCTAAAGAATTTGAGTGCTGGATATTGGCTTTTCTTTTAAAGTTATTTTTGGAGCTTTGACACACATAACATAGATGTGAATCAAAATCTCCCTTAAAGTTCCGAGATAAAAGGTTTCTACTAAATTTTGTCTTGGTAATGCAATAAAGCGTTATCATATTAGAATCCTTGTCAAAGATGTGTAACTTGTTTCTGAAAAGGCAGCATTGGGGGGGGGGAGTTTTTATTGTTAGAAAAGAGGTGTCACTTTTGTTATATTTTAGGGCTTTAATTGTTGTTACTTCGTCTTAGCCTTGAACAGTCTCTCTACACAAGTGGATCATATCTTAATATTTTATATGTATATATAAACTGAGGTTTTTAAAAATAATTTTATATCACATCTGTTTTTACTGCATGTTGCTGCATGTCTCTAGAGGCATACAGCATTTTTATTTTCAAGTAAATTTATATTAGTTACAGTCTCCAGCTGTTTTAGATATAGGATCATTTCCTGTTGGTACAGTTTCCAGGACAATTCCCTTTTTTTCTTCTCAGAAGAATGAGAAATTTAATTTAACAAAGACATCCTATAATTGCCTTTGTATCTAGCAAGGTATCTAGCAATCTAAATATTTTATTTTATTTAAAACATCTGTCTACATAGTATCATATGACTATACAAGCCTATATCAGCCTTCTGAAAGACAGCTGCTGCCACTTTTATTTAATTTATAAGAGACCAACAAAATTGCTCCTTAAGATAAAGCCCGTCTGCCACTGAGTCATATATAAAAAAATTTTGCAAGATGAAAATTGCTTGCATTTACAGTTCTTGTTAAACTAATCTAGGTCTTTTTCATATTTAGAAGCATCGTCTTTCCTTTTCCCTCTGCGCCCCCCCCACCCCCCCACCCCCGATCACTATGGAAACATAGGAGCTTTATATATACATTTTTTAGAAGCTCATTTTATTAAGATTGAAGGTACATTTCTTTTTAAGATGAAATGCAAACTAGAGTCGCATCTTAATTGCTCGCTTGTGGGTTCTATTTATGTCCTGCTATCTTCATTTTCACAAACATTTAGTGTAAATTATACTGGTTAGAATTTTCATGCAGTTTTTCAGAAAATATATAGGGGAAGTGATAATGTCAATATAGATCTTTATCTGTGTTGTGTTACTAAGCTTTGTTTGCAGTGACTGTAAACTGTTTCTTTGTTCAGCAACTCATACTGAAAAGAAAATCTTTAATAGATAGTATCAATTTAGGCACAGCAGCCATGCTAGAAAAATAGACATAGGCATTCTACAGTATTTCTGAATAAGACAAGCTTACCTTTTCCAGGGAAGTAATCAAAATATTCCTTTTTGGAGGACTAAGAGTATGAAAGGAAAATGTTTATGGTTCCCTACTGGCACACAGTTATGATTGACAGGAAAAACCAACATGTATGCCACATGAGACATCTTGTTCAGGAACTTTCAGGAGGGTAGTAAATTGGTGTTGGCACAAACACAAAAAAATAAAATGACTTGATTCAGCAGTTTTCAATTCTAAATCCCCAGGCTCCAAAGAAAGAAGTAAATATTCATCAAATGATCAAAATTTATATTGATTTTTATTCTGCATTAGCAGCTCAAAGTCAAGATTCTTGACAGGGTGGATGTCGGTTTGAATGATTCTCTTTGAAATAAGGATACAGGCACTGGGTTGAGTGCTACTGTGCATTCCTGAACCATGGGAAAAGACTATTAGAACCCTAGGAAGCTAAATTTTTTAAAGAATAGTATAAAGGCATGCTTGTTCTGTACTGTTTTGATAACTAAATTGTTGTTATTAGTATGTAAAGTAATTCTTGTTGTTCCTGCTTTATTCCATCCTTTCCATTATCATCTAAGGACAACTTTTCTATAGTACTTCAAAGGGGAACGGTAGTTCACGTACTATGGTAACTGAGGTAATACCAGTACTTCCCAAAGTAAGTGTATTTTAGAGTGAAGTGCTAGTCTGGCAGAGCAAAGGAAGCAAAGATTGTATCTGCACATTATACATCTTTAATTTTGCAGTTTCTGCCGGGGAGTAAATAAAGATCTTGGGGGAGGGGGCGGGGGAAGGAGCATGGAAATCCAGGGGAAGAGAATGTGAGCATGAATGCAGCACTGAAACACAAATGTGATGACTGTGATTACCGAGCTGTGAGATTTAATGAGAAAGCCTGTATTAGAGTGAAGTAGAAAATCATAACCATCACCTCTAGTCTATAGGAGTATAATTGGATCTCAGCCCCCGGCAAAAAGTAAATAAATAAGTTAGTGACATTTTTAACAAACTTCAATATATTGAGAATAAAAGGGGAAGTTATCTTCATTACTGTACTGTTGCAGTATACTTGGGGTTTTTTAAGTATCTCAGCTTGCACTAAAATGAGATTCATTGTCATAAAATAGAAGAAGAGAATAGTAAGTGTGTGTTTGTGGGGGGTTAAATAAAAAGCAAAGTGAGGCAGAAATATTGTAACTATCAAAGTGTTAACGAATTTCCCAAATGTCCTAGGTGCTTACAATTCAGCAAACATCTTTAACAGCTTAGCTTTAAAATTTAATTTTACAAACATTACGGGTAATGCTTTAATAGTATGCAAATTGCAATGAAGTCAGCAGCAGCAAAGCTGACCTCTCAGCAATACAAATATTTTATGTTTAAAACAGTTATCTTTTTACAGTTCCCTCTGCCTCAGTAGGTGTCAGGTGCTTCAAGAGGCTCCTCATCTGAGGATCATAAATAAACTCAAAGGAGCAGCAGTCTTGTGCCTGCTTTTTATACATGGCAAGGCAGTTGTACAAATCAACATATTAAGCTATATGTTTTGCTGTTGCTACAATAATTACTAATATATTTGCTAATAATATTTTTTAAAATTTCCTCAAAATTCTTTTTGAATTTTCTGTTTCTGATTTTCCTCAAAAACTATGTATTTATATACCCCACATATATATGGATAGGAAAAATAATGTACAGAGAAAAATACTTAGCATGCATTTCACTGCTGTTATTAAATAAATTAATTAACACGTAGTTTTTATGCTCCTTCATAGTCTGCCTGTTCTTACTTAATCTTGAAGTGGAGACAGAGTCCTGTGTTCATATCTGCACAATTTTATATCATTAATATCTAATAATATCTAAAAAGTTGTTGAAAAAAATTATAATTTCTCCCTGTAAGTGGAGAAAAACTGATCATAATTTAAAAAACAAAAACCAAAAAACATTTACACTGTATAGTAAGAAAACTTTCCCATCTCTAGGGGTAATATAACATCAAATAGACTATCTAGGCGTGGAAAGGATCTCCTTCAATTTCAGAACAAGTCAAATAAGCATTCAGTGATAGTCTTTCAGGTACACTCAGTGTAGGAGTTTGGACTTGCAAATGTTTGACACTACTGAGCCTCTCAAAATATTTGACTCAAAATATTGAACCAAAAGGAGACTTTAGCTCAAAACTTCTTCAATTTTGTTAGTTGGTATGTATAGGAAATTGTGGAACTAGTTGTTAAACATATATATATATATTTGTAATGATTAGGTTAATAAATATGAAACATTTCTTCAGCATGTAAAAGTTTAAAATGGAGCTACTCAGAAAAAAACCAAACTGTTTATGCAAGTTCCTTTCAGCATAAATAACAGAATTATACAAAAATCTTTGTTCATGAAAAGATATCAAAACATAAAACAGGAATACTATTACAGTATGATAAAATTTATTAAAAGCCAATGTGTATTACCAAAGTAACTTGAGATTCACACATTGCAAGTTTAAAGAAGTAAATAATTACCTTATATTTATTTCCAAATGAGATTTTTTAGTATAACGAATGCAGATAACTTGGGAGCCACTTTCTACAAGTAAGTCATCAGGTTTCACTTCACTGTAAGGCAGTACAGCTCCCAATGGTGAGAAAAGAGATTTCTCCAAAATATGCACAAAGTAGATGTCTGAGCAAAATTTCCAAGGAAAAGGCCACAACATTTTTATATCAGCTCAGTCATGCCTTCCTGGGATGTGTTGGGTAGTTTTCCCTAGGAGGTATTGGTTTTGTAAGACCTACCTTCTCTCATTATTTTTAAATAGAAAAGTACGTGTCAATCTGCTGCAGAGATGGGGGCGGAGGAACGTGCACCGTCACTCTGGAATTTCTCTCGCACATGTGTGCTGTCCTGAATTCTGAACATTGGTACCTTTAACCTTAAGGGCATGGCCATTTTGAATGCCCAGCCCTACAGATCGAGTTAGGTGCATTGCCTGTCATGTGGTTTGGTACACAAGCCTTTTAGAGGAGCATGACTTTTGGAAACATCAGTGCTTTGGACGATAGGCAGACTCTTTAACAATCTCTTTTTAAGCCACTTCATCGCACTAAAAGTGCAAACAGAGAGAATGGTAGGAACAATCAGAACTGAGCAAATAGTGGAGGTTTTAATTAAGTAAGATTAAGTTTACAATTTTAGCACATTGAGGAAAGACTTTCTGAGTCTGACTAGTCTTTCCTTTTCCTGACTACTTGAGGATCTTGAGGCTGGCCTGGGAAAGGTATTCAACCTTGTGTTTAAGTAGAACATGTCTGTGTTCTGACCTCCTATAACAAGTTGTTTTCTCTGCTGGACAGGAAAGAAACCAAGACAAAAGGTTGTGTTGATGAATTTCTACTTTAATAAGACAAATTATTCTGGGTTTGTAAGAATGAGACTGTTTGGGCTTACAGTTCTTGTGGCACGCAAAGAGGTGTCACTGAAGGAGCTGGAAGGTATGTGGCAGTTTTGATGAAATGCACTCTAACCATTATGTTGATGGGTTCGGCTGGATCTGCATCCTTGTTAATTTGTATACTCTGCCTTGTTTTAGCAAGCACTACTCTGTCATCCTAGCACTTTCTGTTGTCAGAGCAAGCCTGTTCTCCATCCGGCCCCCGATTATTACAGACCCTTCTTTTGCGTCCCGCCTGTCACTCTCTTGTTCTGCAGGCTGGAGATGCAGACCTGCAAGACAAGAAAAGTAGCAAAAGATACTGTTCAAGTATCAAGCAACAAGATATTGTTCAATTCCCATTCTTACAAGGACTTTTTTTCACCTCGCAATTTTGGGATGTTATTGTCAGAAACTATTCACAGTCTTGGAAGTCTCTAGAGAGGTTAATCCTTTCATACTTTTCTTCAATGCTTTTTGGTATTTATATAGGGAACTTCTCTGGGTACATAGCTGAGACCTGTTTGATGCACGGGGCATGCCACACTCTTGTGTTGTATTTAATGTTACACTGAACAGAACCAAAGTCAGGGAGACAGTCAGGAATTAGACACCAGAGGTCCAGATTTTAAATTAACAGCATGATCAGGACATCTCCATGGATTTGGTCAGACAATGCTGCTGAGGCCATACTACTGATTGCATTTGCACTCCACAGTCCTGAAGTCACAGGTCATGTTCCTATTCTTTATAACAAAACAGAAAAAAACCTGTGTATTTCTGAAAGCTAAGGGAAACCCAGCAAAAAGGTATTGCTGTTATTTACTGGCTTTTTTTTTCTTTTTTTCCCCCTGTTATTTCTGATGGCTCTAGGAACTGCCTGAAGTTCTGTCTTGCTGTAACACAGCCCTACTCTATCTAAAATTTCATTTTATGGCTCCTGTGGACAGGCTTAAATTTCACTGTGCTGTTACTGCTGTTACTAAAACTCTACGATGAGTTTAAGTACCTTGATAAGTAAGAATGTTGTTGCCTTGTAATTTTGCTCATTCTATGTGGAGGTTTCGCATTGTTGTGATGGTTTTAGTACACTGAAAAACAGTGATAAAGTTATTACCAATATAAAAGCATTTCTGAGATTTATGATGATAAAAACACTTTGCTAAGATTTTAACTGGTAACAAGCATGCCCTGATTAACAGAATTAATTTCCTGCATGATCAAAACACAGCGTGTCCTTTGTAATAGGACTATCAAATGTTCAGTTCTCAGTAAACACATTTTATGATATAGGATTATTTTTTGATCTGATTCAGTCCTGAAGAGAGTGTGCAAGATGAATGATGGAAGAGGCAGGGGAGCCAAAAGCAGGAAGGGTAACAGACTAAGAAAGAAGTCAACTCCAGCAAGGTCCCTGTTTTAATTATGCAGAGGGAGGGGGGAAAAAGAGAAAAGAAAAAAAGCCAACAGAAGGTAAGAGTTACCGTCCTGCTTCAAGAACAAAAACAAATGCCTATACTTAGGGTAGAAGCAGTACTTCCAAGAAGTCACTTGAAGTCTCAGAAGCCTAACAGTGCCAAGTGGTGGACTTAATGATATTAAAGGTCTTTTCCAACCTAAATGATTCTATGATTCTATGATTCTGTTATACAATGCCATTTAAAATGCCGGGGTGACTTCTCGGAAGTACTGCTTCTACCCTAAGTATTTTCAGCAACAGATCTGTTGGCTGGCTGTGGGGATGGAGTGGTGGATGATCAAGTCTGTCTGTATAGGTCTTTGGTCAAACTCTTGCCTGCCAAAGAACTCTTTCTGTAAGCTACATCTCCATGAAAGATATTTTGAGCCGTGTACTCCTCAACTTCATTTTATTTAGTAGCTGCATCTGTGACAGAGCCAGGGTCTGCTTCATGTCCTGTAATAAAGCCTTCTCCACAACTTTATAATGTGGAGAAACAGAATATTGTGACAGAAAACAACAAAAAATGCTTGAGGGCACAGATATAACAACATAAACACTACTGGGATCAACTTAATTCTGGTAAGGAATTACTCACAATTTTATCTCTCAAGAAATTCACCAATTACAAAGATATAAAGAGTGCCAAGCTGAGATGTGAATCCTTTTAGAATGGTGCAGCTGAGTTTGCACTTCTATAAAATATACATATAAGTGAGCCTTCTAAGTCTACATTCTGCATAGTGCCATCTGACCACCTCCTTGTTTGGCGGAAACAGGAATTTGTGCTTTAATTTAAGAGACAGTGTTTTTATCCAGCTTAAGTTCAACTAATGGCAGAGGAACTGAACTATGTCTGTATTTCATATGTAATTCCATAGTAATTACAGTCTAGTGTGGCAGTGGTATAGCTTTTCTACAGCACTGTACAGAAAGGATGATGTAAGATAGGATAGTTTCATAATTCAGACTCAACTGAATGTATTTATAATTTGTATATTTAAAACACAGAATAGTTTGCTTACAGTGACATAGTTCATAACAAAAGACTTGTGCTCCCTAGGAAACAGTGTCTGAAAATACTTTCAACACCAATTCAGTGATATTTATTCTAGTACATTCCAATATTTTTTTTTTTTTTTTTACAGCAGAACAACACTAGCGCTGAGTTCTCATCTCCAATTTACATTGGTGTAAATTTTGAGTCTCTCATTTGACACTCTGTATACAATATAACCTTTCAGTCTCCTTCCTCCCACAGTAACAACTATTATCCCTTGTCTTGTCTTTCTCCACCTCAGAATAAGGTCATTCTAACATGTAAGTCTAACAAGAAATACAATGTATTTTCATTGATTTGTATTGTCACTGATTACCCCTTCGTGTTATATAGTGATCTGTATAGTAAAGGACATTCTATGTTATCATGCAAAGCCAGTCTTAAAGAACAGATTCTGTACCCCAGGCTCCCTCAGTTTATTTATTAGGTCTTGCTTTTTAGAAAATGAGCTTTCTGACAATGGCCTTGAAAATATTTACCATTATTAATCGATCACTAGAACAGAATATTTGGCAGTAGTATGGAATTTTTTCTCTGTCTTTCCCCAGAGACTACTGTTTTTTCATAGTCTTGTTCAGAGATTGGATCCTCCAGGCTCAGGAAAATGAGAGCATTTTGTCATTTGATTATTGGAAATATCTCAGTTTAATTTACAATAGAATACTGTAAACACATTCCATCCTGGTAGGACAGTGACTGTTAGAGGATCTGTACAAGTGTGTAACCAGACCATCACCAGCATCTTTACTGTGTTTTTACTGCAAAAATGGTCACTTAGAAGAGGACCATGTAGTGGAAAACTGCTGAGTATCATTCCTTGGCATTTTTTTTCCATGTTCAAATTTTCACTGATTCTGACTTGCTACATCCTCTGAAAAGAAGAAGAAACTGAATTCCACTTCTAAGATGGGGCACTAAGAGTAAATGAATGATTGCCTCCCACCCAATTTCTATTACATATATTTGGGATGATGCATATCTCGGTAGACTTTCTCAGGATTTGCTAGACATCCATGTCCATAGAGGTGTGTTTGTGGTAGAGATTAAGTTCTTGTATCTGTGTTAAGTAACGAGAAAGCATATGTAGGGCAATCTGAAAATGCACACTTAAAATAAGCTAGAAGGTAAAGCAAGTAGCTTTTCTATATTTGATTAGCAATTAATAAAGCTGCCACTTTATTCTGCCAGAATACTGCAAAACTAGTCCTTTATTATCACTAAAGATTTTAAGTTGAAAATAAACTACAGTAGATTTATTGCGTATCTGTGCTGTGTACTATTTTCTAGATTGTGCCTTGTGCCTGTTAGTTCAGCTTCTGCAGAATGTAGGTTTTTGAGACCTAAACTGATCAATACCTGCTCGAGGTCTTCAAAGCCTCTTCGGATTTGCAGTTGATACCAGTAGAACAGGGACAAAAAAATGCTTAAGTACAACAGTGAGATAGATGAATTCATACAGAAAAGAAATCAGAGAGATCCATCTGAAACTCTACGGTGCCTGAGTTTGAGTTGCTATAAGTATTCACAATAGTTGAAGACAGAAATTGGGTTTAAAAACAAAAATAGTTGATTTATAGAGGGATCATATTTCTGAGGTACAAGAAGTGGGACACAATTGCTTGTATTCAGGATTCGTGGAGTATGATGTTGATGGAGTTCATAATCCTCGGGACAAGAGGGCCTTATAGCTGTGAGGAGAAAATAGTGGATTCTCATTCATCCCTCTCCATATATTTACTTACCCTTTCCATCCTGTTTTTCTTTTCCTCTACTATTCTATTTCATCCTCCTTTTTCTTCTCCCATTTTCTATATACATTAGTGATTTGCCTATTTACAAATATATTTGCAAGTGAACAGAGCATGAAAGATCTGTGAAAAGCTGCTTTCTTTATTTTTCCCATTTCTTATTTCAAAATATAGAGGAAATTATCGGGAGGGGAATTACAAAATGCCAAAAAAATGTGTATCTCAAGTATTGGGATAGTTGTGCTATCTGAGAAATAGCATGTGTTCATATAGTTCAGAGCTGAGTTTTAATTCATATGTGTGAGGTTCCAGAGTTTAGGCTACATATGAATTCCCTCCTTTTGGTGTACTGGGGTGGGGAGGAGAGGGTTGTATACATAATTTCAACAACAGCCAAAAAAAACCCAAAAAACATCACCCAAAAACCCACCCAAAACCCACAGGAAAAAAACAATAATTACTTACCTTGATTTCCAAACTTATCCTGAAAATCAGTTTTCCACTGATTAAAGTTTTCTGCAAGATTTCATCTCTTAAAACAATCACAGAAGATTTTAATTGATAATGTAATAGTTTTAGAAAGTTACTGGTCACTCACAACAGGGCTTTAGACTGGAAGTGTCATGTCAACCATAACTAAAATTAAAACAACCAGTGAATAACTACTTTCTGGTAAGAATAAATTAAAAGAACAAATTCATAGCCTTGTGTGGACAATACAAAATACTCAACTGGAAGATTATCCTTACTGGTGAAGAATCCTTCCAAAAAAGAAATTTGATCAGGAACCTCTGAAGGGGATTGTTTATCAACCTAAAGGAAAATGTACTTGGGGGTGGAAGGGGAACAGGGAGGTGATGATGTTTGGGAAGGTGATGATGTTTGTTTATTTGCTGCTTTTGTTCATTTCTGAGTTATATAAACAGCAGTTTTAATTATAGTTTCTGAAAGAGCATGTTTTATAGCCCTCTCAAACCTTAACGTTTTACTCTAACTGGACAGTCCAACTAGTTAGTCTTGTATCCAGGTAATGTTTCTTCATTGGTAACCCTGTGTGGTTTAATTTTCCACTATTTTAGACTAGGTATGAAAGCCTTGTATTTCATTTTTGTACACATTAAAAGGCCCGCATGGTTTACTTGGAATTTTTATCTTCTATGTCCTTGGAAAATTGCTAGTATTTTTTGTTGTTTTTTTTTTTAATTTCTCAAAAACATATTGGTGTTTACTGCCAAACAACAAATCTCACTGTAAGAAGCAACTGAGAGAAAAAGCTGTAAATGTTTGAAAGAGAAATTTTAAAAGGAAATGGAATTTCCAGATCAGCTACATTATTACTCAGCAAAAATTGCACCAAGGCAAGGCATAAGCAAATATACAT
The DNA here is from genome assembly GCF_000699105.1 of Pygoscelis adeliae. Classification (NCBI taxonomy): domain Eukaryota; kingdom Metazoa; phylum Chordata; class Aves; order Sphenisciformes; family Spheniscidae; genus Pygoscelis; species Pygoscelis adeliae. The sequence goes on from NW_008824356.1 coordinate 1,433,222, forward strand.
AACTGTTATTACCACAAGCTTATAAAGACATTCCGACCTTCCTTCAGACTTTC
>NW_008824356.1:1433566-1477998 GCF_000699105.1 Pygoscelis adeliae
TTTCCCTACTGACATTTTTCAGTGCCTATTGCCCTTCACTTGTCTGCATTTTTCCTAGATTTTGCAGATTTCCCTTCTCCTCTTTAGCCCTTTCACTGATTTCTCTTTACAGCTGCTGTTGTTCTATAGATTGGTAACTGTCGTGCTGTTAGCAGCCAAGCAAACTCTTCACTTCCCTGCCTCCCGCAGTAGAAGATGCAAGAGTCCTTATACAGAATTTCCTCCACGCTTGTTGCATTTACTTGCCATAGCACCACATAGTTAAGCAAGCGTTCCCCTCCTAATGGAAATAAGAGTATGTAGTTGCATAGAAGTAGCAGGTTTTGAAGCATTATCAGAATTTGTAATGCGTTTTTCTTTCGGTGAAGCATATTAAAAGAAAACAATAGCATATTGGTCCCAAAGTGCTTTTGAACTTACTGTACCCTCTGTTCTTTGTCCTGTTCCTAGGGGCAAGTGTGGCAAACAGCAGATTTTATCCTTTTATCATCTGGTTCTCTGAGCCCCAGAATCAAACTGGTCACCACAGCTGCAATAAATAAAGTGTCTATTCAATAAGTTATGATGCCAAATATTATTCAACATTCTTCTGGCCAGGCACAGAGTCTGATGGAAAACAGCATGTCTCACTTATTGCCTTTTTCCCTGCAACTAAAATTGCTGAGTAATCGGTGGACGCCAGATATGGGAAATCAGAATGTGAATAATGCCAATTTGCTTGGGTTTGTTTACACTTACTATTTAAAACAAAAATACCTATAGCAATATGGCTTTCATTAATTATGAAGCACAGGCAATGTGTTAACAATATGAGCCTTGAAGCCTGTAAGAAATGTAATTTTATGGATGTACCTGTTCTGTCATAGTGGGTGATTTCTAATATCTTTTTCATTCATGTCCAGACATTTTTATGCAGCATTTGATTGGGTATACATCTCATGGAATATATAGCACATTCCCTGACAGAAACCTGAATAGTTCAGTTCTAGCATTTGGGAATACACTGTACTTTTCTCTGACTTAATGGTTCAGCCTTTTTTAGTGTCATGCAAAGAGAAAAACGATGGTGTGAATCATTTGGTTAAAATTGTTGCAGTCCAAAAGTATTTGTTTTAAATGCATTCTTTCTGAATTTTTTTTTAAAAAAGTTCTGTTGTGTTTTTTTTTCTCTTTGTTTTCTTTTTCTAGGCTGAGGTTCAGCTATGCTATCTGGAAGCACAAAGAGATGCTGTTGAACAGATGTCCTTAAAGCTGTACAGTGAGCAGTACAACAGTAGTAGCAAGCGAAAGGAAGAGTTTGCTGATATGTCAAAAGTTCACACAGTGGGAAGTAATGGGTAGGGAACTATTCTTTTTGTTGTTTTATTCTCACTGATCTCTATTTTTTTTACATGATATACTTTTTCTTACTTCTAGTTAACCAGGATTTTTCTGCCTAGGCCAAGAGGCAGGGGAAAACTCTCTATATATATTTATTTTTTTCATATATGAATGCAAAAAATAGTGGGTTCTGGATAATTTAACCAAATCATGGTTTGTTCATAGGACTACCTAACATTATCTAATAGCAATCCATTATTTTGACTTAAAAAAATGTAATGTGTCCATTTGCTTCAGGCTTTTCTCCTCCTATGGCTTCATATCTTTTGATTTCTTAGCATCTTCCAAGGAAGCATCTTTATAATGTATTAATATCTCTGCAAGACAATTCTCTATAATCATTATTCTGCTAGTGACTAGGAAATATGAATATGAAGCCATTCACTTATAGCTCACCAGTTCAAACATCCCAGTTTTGTACTTCTAGAAAGCTTTAATTTTAACTCTTTTCCCTTGACTTGCTCTTCTCAGTCTATTTTTTAATAAAAGTCAACACACATACACATTATATATGTAAGTGTATATATAAAAGCACTCTTTCTTAATAGTTTGAGCAAAGAATCTTGGACAAATTAATCACTGGACTATGCTAAAATGAAATCTTGCTGCCCCTCTTTTTTTTACAACCAAGAAAACTTGTAGTTTTGGTTCAAGACATTTTCTTGAAGGTCTTTTGTAAACCGTATCTTCCAACTGCTAGCTCCCCTAAATGAACATAAGAACATACCTGTGAGGTCATAATAGCGTGGGGCAAAAGCAGCCAAAGGAACAAACTAGTGCTCACTGTTTGGGTACACCCTCATCCTGATAGAAGTTTTCTTGTAAACGGTAAATACAGTAGAACTTTTGCCTGCAGTTTCCTATGCAAGGAAAGTCATTGACCAAGGTGTTCATGAGTTCTTATCTCCAGAACTTCCTTTTCCAATTTTTAACTCAATGTTGAGTTCTTGGAAATACAGTTTTATTAAATTACTGACTGTAAATATAAATGAGCCTTGTAAACATCCCCTCTTATTATACAGAAAGATGACTGTTTTAGAAAAGTTGATGTGGGCTAATTATGTAGGATTACTGAGATCTTGATTACATATGCAGAAATCTGTCAGATTCTCAAACACGACAGTGCAGCTAGTGCCAACCATAAAAATAATTTGTTCAGAATTGGTGTGTATATGTATATAAATGTGCACTGGGGGCTACATGTTCAAAAACAGCTTCTAATTTTGCAGCCACAGTTGAATATGAGCAAGACTTAAGGTTGGAATTTTGTGTGGGACGTAAGACTAAGACATCAACAGACATTTGATTTTACTGAGGATAGGGGATATAAAGCTTTAAGGCTCATGGAAAAATCCAATTTGTAACTCTACATACCATATGTGTAAAGCAAATAGGCTCTTAAATGCACTTGCTTGCACTCGTAATTACATGCTTATTACTGGGAATGGTAATCTTATTAGTGTTCCCTACCTTTTCTGCGCTGTGGCCACCTTTCTGAGCCCTTATGGCCATCCCAGCCCTTAGAGGCTCAACAGTGGCTTAACAGGCCAAAGGACCGGAGGGAGACAAATACAATACCATGTATTCAGCCATTATAGAAACTCTGGTGGGCTGAATTCAGATTAAAAACTTCCAGTTGAACCAGTCTGAGGTATTGTATTGAACACAATGGAAGTGCCTTTCAGCTATTTGAAAATACAGTTGATACAACATTTCCCTTCCGCATAAAAACTGTGGACAAAAGAACTGTGGACAGAAATTCCACAGTAGGATGACCTAGCTAGAGACTGAGATCTCTACAGAGAAGGGGCCATTTGCATAACTGGGAAAATTAGCGTATCTATCCATTAGTTGTTGTGGAAGTTTGACCTCGGAGAAAGGAGAGTGTCTACAGGGAGAACAAGAGTTACTGTAGATGGAGAATTGTTTATATAGCGGGGGAAAGATTTGGGAGGTGACTGTGTGTAGGAAATAGCTAAGCTGAGATAGGTAAGGTAGTATCTGCAGAATAGGGTGATGCTAGTGGGCGTGTAAAGAACAGGAGAAATCCTGCAGAACAGTGATCTTGTTACAACAGCAATAGAGAGGCTTTACACGTATCTGCATGGAAATGGCTAAAGTGACAACAAAGGGGAAGAGAATGAATATCCACTGCAGAAGAACACCAGGTAGCCAGGCAGCAAGAGGTAACCAAAAGTAGTTGAGAGCAGCTGCAAAATGTTATAGCAAATCTGGCTGGAAATATTGCATCCCCTCAAAACTGGAGAGGAGTTTATACAGGTGCTACTGGGAGATATGGATACGATATTTACAGCACCATTGCACAACATGAAGGTCAGATCCTGGGATCCTGTCATCACCTAGTATTGGACCTTCATGGATGAAGCTTTGAGATAACTGCATTAGAGGGTGCTTCAAGTATGCACAGAATATAAGGCAATTTTAAAGCTGTTAAGGTCAGAACTCTGATTTCTCCTATATCCTCCTAATAAAAACATGCATATGGAAAAGAATTCCAAAAAATGATGACCCAGAAACTTGGAAGAACTTTTTGTCTGGCTGAATATTTTTGGTAGGCATACCAGTGTGTTTACAATACTTCTAAATACCATGTGAGTTATGCCATCAAAGAAATAATACAAACTGGGAGTGTGTGTTAAACATGAGGAAAAAGGCTGATGGAAATAGCTTCACATTCCTTTTTATTTATTAATGCCACAGATGAACTGGTTTTCTCAAGAGAAAGGTGCTCATGAATTTTCATTCAAAATAATAAATTGATGTCCACATTTTAAGAAATATGTTTAGGGTTCAAGGGATTAGACATGCAACTCTGCATATCTGATTCCCTGTTTACCAAAATAAGATATACTTCTTAGTGTCACTTTAGTTATTATGTAGCTAATGGTTTTAGCTTATTAACCAACTAACCTATATTAAGGAAGCGGTAGTTACCTGCCCTTTAACTAATATTATAGCATTCTTGTTGGCAATGTTTGGGTACTTTTAATGGAGGAGTATTTTTTTTGCAATAAACAGATGACCTAATTTATTCTTTTTTAGCGATTGGTGGATTTGGATAATCAACTAAAATTAGATCTTTTCTATAGTTCCTGCATCTGTAACACACATCAGTATTTCAGAAGTTATGCTTTCCTTGATTCTGCCTGTGGCAATATGAAAAAAAGACCTGCTAAGCCCAGAAAAAATAGATTCTGAATAAAAAAGAAATATTCAATATACCACAGAAATACTGACAGGTATATTTTAATCTTAACCTGTCACTGATCCTACAATTGCTGGACTTTCTGAGTATCTTTTTAGCGGCTTAGTAACTTACATCCTCTTCCAAATAGTAATTTAATAGTAATCAGTAGATCCATCCATTTAGATGTGAGGCATTCATTTTAAAAACAAACCTTTTTTTTTTTAATAACAGAGTTATTTTAGAACTATTAAAAACATTGCGATCAAATTTAAAAAAAAAAAATTGATGATGCTTTGTAGGCTGACTTCACTATCTTCAGGCTCAGGCAAATAACTGCGATAGACAGTTTGTTTAAAATGCTCCCAGATGACTTTATTTTGCAGCAGAAAACCAAAAAAGAGAATAGGCACAGTATGTAAACTAGGGGGGGGGGGAAAAATCCCCATTACATCTTGCATCCCTTCCTGGGCTTTTTCCAGTGAATCCTGTTTCTCTCACTCTTCGTTTTGGGTTGAGTTCCTGTTTAGAACTTTAGCTAGAAATCAAAATGTTCAGCTGTTTCCTGGTGCTTATCTGGGTTTTATAAAGGTCAGGGAAAAGTGCTTTTGTGTGTCTTTAAAGGATCGATTCATTCTATTACACCAATAAATGGACCAATTTGGACTGTAACTAAGATGTGGTTCCATAGACGCAAAGCAGGGGTTTGGATCCAGCACACCTTCTGCCTATTATAGTAAAATCCCGGTCCACTTCCTGGTGCAGTTTCCAAAGGCATCCCATCCCATTCTGGCAGCAGCAGGTCATGAACATTGGATGTAGGCTTTGTTTCCCATCACTTCATATCTTAATTTAGATTTTTCACTGGTACAAACCATCCAAGTCCAACTGAATCTGTACCAATTTATATAAGATGAAATCTAGCCTCTTATATCATAAAACGTATGTTTTAATAACCGCCCATCTGTTTTATGACTTTGGATAATATTTGGATAAGATGGAAGAGAAAAAAAAGAGCAGTAGATACTGAAGATACAGAATGGTTATACTGCTTTCTGAGGAAGGGCTAAAGATTCAGTATCACTGCAAATATACCATTCAAAATGGAGTTTAGTTTTATTTTAGTTTCAAAATGATATCTGAGTCAAATACCTCCTGAAACAGGAGAAAAGCCCTGAACTCCAAATGAAACTATTATATTTCAACAATAGTAACTTGCCCTTTTATGCTTGCTCTTCTGTATAATAGCATCATTGCTTACCTTCTCAGGGCAGCAGGCAATTTTAAGTAAGTGCACCTCATAAATTATTGAGTAAAAGTATACTAAGTACAGTGGATTAAACTAGAGAGTTACTTCAGAAGCAGGAATCAACACTTGTGCATTATACAAGACTTCCTTTGTTGTCAACTCATTGAAAATAATACCACAGAAGGCAAATGCTTTCTTCTCTCTTGCTTGCTTTCTTACAGAAAGACGGTTCTGCTTGTCACAACTTTATCTATAAGCTTCCAAAATTACCGTGATATGGTACTCTAGTTAACAACAACTGAAACTGCAGTAGTATTAATAACATTAAAAACATGTTCAGTTTATTGTTTCTCTGTTGAAATAATGCTAATTTTTTAACAGGGTTGCTAAAAAAATTGTTAATAATTGAAGAAATTAGCTTTAGTGGAACATGCACTATTGTTTGATCAATATTGCGGTTTTTTGATACTACTGACAAGGCTTTTGTTAGCTCCAATTTTGCAAGTTTGAAGATCCCTTTTCAAGGGGTATCTTTTTGACGAATGTGCAGTTTTTCAGCATGTACCTTCTGTCTTGTATCACAGTGTTTTAGAAGAATCTATGCTTTACTTATTCACTAGGCTTTCAATAGAGAATCACATTAATCCTTTTAAGCTCCTTATTCTAATGATTTATTTTGTTGAAAACCGTAGTGATCCTCCTTTGAATTTTAATGATTGCTGGCTATTCAAGGATTCATTGTTTTGACTTCCTGTCCTTACCTTTGTTTCTTACATGTCTGTAGGGAACACCTGTCTAATACTGTATCTGGCCTTAGTTCTCACTGGCTTACCATATTCACTCAAGCCTATCTTAAGGTGTTAAGTTGAAATGCTAGCTACTCATCCATGAAAATAAATGTAGGATCTTTACAGAGATAGGCAGATAGACAGCAGAGGGATGGCTGAATGGATTGAGTCATTTTTCAATGAAAATAGTATTTTTATATTAATTATATCAATATGATTGTTGCAAAGTTTGCTCAATGTAAAGTCAGCACTTTAAAAACCATTAAACAACAACATCCAGGGGGGATTTCTATTTCAAATTTTTTGAAGCAAATGCAGTATGCCGACAGTTGTCAGGATTTGGCATCAGCCGCTGAATTTAGGTCATGGCACTGGCTTAAATTGGATTTCAGTTTTCATTTTCATCCACTCTGTATAAATACAGAATGTCTCTTTAGAAATATAACTAGGAACATCATGAGTTTTCAAGAATATATTATTCTAATACAAGATTTTAACAACTACACAGTATTTATGCATAATACATTTTGTTCCTTATCTACAGCCTTTTGGACTTTGATTCAGAATACCAGGAGCTCTGGGATTGGCTGATTGACATGGAATCCATCGTGATGGACAGCCATGACCTGATGATGTCAGAGGAGCAGCAGCAGCATCTTTACAAGGTTAGCGCTACCGTTACTGCCTTTACCTAGCTATAGAAGATCTGATTAGCTTGACAAGTCTTTCTCTCACAGGATATCGCTGCGTTCATTGTATGTATCATGGTGTCTATTAGAATTCCCTTCCCTGTCCCCAACCTCATTTCCATCCCCTGTGCGCTGACAGGCTGCACCGACATCATAATTGCAAGAAAGTTCCCTTTATCACATTCTATTTGGTGTAATTCTATAGAAGGACAAAGATTTGTCTTCAAGATGAATAGAAATAAATGAAACTGCATTAATAAATAGACTGAAACAAAATGAAGGAAAAAAAATGAAATGGTAGCATTTAACAAAATGTGTTTTGATTGGAGCTTTCAGCTGGATTTTTATCCACCTTTCAGACCTCTTCTGGGAAGAAAGAAATTTGCCTTGATTTTGGTTTGCTGCTGCCAGGGCACAGGACTCTTCCAATTTAATTTTTATTAGTTATACATAAAGCAGACATTGTCATGTTAAGTCATCACACTTGCTTGTGATTTCAGCAAAATTATTTTGAACTTGCATATTGATTATAGGATCTTCATCTAACATATACATATATAGATATATATACACACACATACGGTTTCTCTTATTTGTCATAGCAGCCTTAGCCCAGAAGCTTTATCACTTCTTTTAGATAGACAGTACTTTTAAGAAGTTCCCCAAAACATGTTATTTGATCCTAAAATTGATTCGGGCTTCACTGTGTATCTGAGAAGCTGTAGTCTTCTACAGGGTCTGAGGGGCGGTGGGGGAAAGAAAGGAGGGGCTTTTGACAGAAATATCAAGCTGCAGTAAATCTTCCTCATTTAGGCAATTTTTATTGGAGTAATTCTGACAGTTGTCATCCTTGAATTGCTTTGAGCATATGGCATATTTCAAAGAGCAGATTGTGAATCATAAAAAATAAAATTAATAACTAACCACAGAATCAGCAACAGTATAATGACAAGAAACAACTACCCTCTAGCTTTTTTTTATTTCTTATCGAATAAATGGTACATTCAAGGTCAAATAGAAGTTGTTTTCTTCCTTCTATGCATGATTTGGTAATTTCTTAAATATAATTTATTTTTTCTTGCTTTGGCATCCTAACAAAATTGCATTTTATTCTTCCTAATTTTAGTCCTTTTATTTAAAATACCCAGTGAGAAAGAGTTGTCCCATGAGTTAAAATATGTTTATAAATGGAAATATGGTTCGGGTCCAAACTATTTTAGGCTGCAAGTGAGTTTAATTCAGTGGCCTCCATTTCTTGCTTTGATAATAATTTCTTTTTTTTGCTAATGTCTTTTTCCTAACTTTTGAAATACTTTATCAGACTTAATCATACATTAACAGTCCTGGCCCTGGCTAGGCTCAGAAATAAACAATGTTAGAAATGGGTAAAAAGTTTATTGCGAATCTAAAATAAGGTGGTTTTGTAGTGCCTGTCCATATAAGACCAGCTTGTACCATGCCTAATCTAACCACTAGTTTTAGTCCTATACTAAAAAAATTAGTAAACATAAATTTTAAGGAAACAATCCATCCATCAATACGAAAAGGAACAAAGCTTAAGCAGACAGCCCGAGTATTTTAGGTGCTATTTAGGATACTTCCCTTTCCGATATCCAAATGTAACCATTAAGAGTAATTATAGATGGTAAGGCTGGTATAATAATGCATGGTGAGAAGAATAAAAGAGGGCAATAATTTAAGAATTAGTTTGCAGTACAGTATGGTAGCAAAATGAGGAATATGGTGTATTCAAAATAGGAAGTAACAGTCTCTTAATATTCCGAAATTCCGTATCATGGTAGGCATGACACTTCCGAAAACAGAAAGTTTGTGCCAGAGAGAGTAGCTGAGTCTGCAGTCTGTGCAGCACAGACAAACCAGCACTGCTTCCAAAGCACAGGCGGCTTATTCGCTCTGCAGTTTCCACAGGGAGGGCATCTGTTAATTAATAGAGCCCCCATCTCAAAAGTACCTATCTGGTCACTGCAAAACCACTCAAAGAAGGGTAGAAACAGACTGCCTGCCCTCCCGCGGTGAATATTCTCTTCATATACCTTTCTAGTGAAAGCAGCAAGCAAATTGTTAAGGATTGAAGGAAAGACTTAACTAGAAATGGGGAGTTTGGTTAAGAGATGACTAAGGAGTGTCCATAAAGCAGGAGGAGTATTTGCAGGTAATGTAAAAAGCTTGAGTGCATAGCATTAAGATCTATTAGCCTTTCAAAAAAAAAAAAACCAAACCAACCACCTCCCGAAGAAGTGTTGAAAGCCCCATCATTTCAGACGTTTAGAAGTAGACAAAAGAAAACATTAGCAAATGTAATTGAGGGAACAATTCTGCACTAGCAAAGGAGAGATCAGATAAGTCACTAGGTCTTTATCATCCTTAATTTCAGAGATTCACGTAACAATAAATCATGCCCTCAAAAACAGTATTAATAGTTTTATAAAACTAGTCGAGTAAACCTCTCTTCTAATCAATAGTGACACCCTTTTTATTCGGAGGCTCTTATACAGAGTTGTGGATGGTCTAGTGCTTGCAGCTAAGGGGCAGGAGCACTGCCTACACTTCACAATGAACACAGCCATTCTGGTCTGTAGGAAAGAAAACCGTAAAGAGAAATTCAGGCAGCTATTATTATCAGAATTCCTCAATGGTGTGGGGTGTTATGAAAACACAGATCTTGCTTCAGTCATTCTTTATCAGTTACAGCTTCAAATGTGAACCTGCTAATTGCACTCTCTGCATTTTGGTGGATTCTCCTAAACCCACAGATCCCTCTTCTCAGTTATTGAGCTGACAAGTAATTGCACCTCTGAGCCAGCTCAGCAAGCCGCCTTTGCCAGGGAACCTGCTGTGGTATCACTATTACCAACAGTAATCATTGCCCCTAAGGAGTCTATGAATGGGAAGGAGCAATGATAAAACAGGTAAATCGGAAGGGAAAAGCATACATTAAAGCAGCATAACGTAATATATAAGTGCTAAAATTGCATATGGGAAAATAAAATGTATTTTCTTGGTTAGACTATTTTCCCAGTACTCTATTTTCAGATTTAATATAGATTTAAGTTAACTCTCAGCTTAATTTTGTTTTGTAATATTCCAGGAGCTTCATAGTTTTTTATTAGGATCCTTATTATCTCTCTTTAACTAGGTTTTATTTTGCCCTTAATATAATAATAGGAGCAGCACAGCCATATTTTCTTTTAACTCTGAATATGTATGTATGACTTCTTCTAGGTTTCCTAGATTTTACTGCAAAGATTTACAAAAAGAGAAGACTATTCATCCTCACTATGGTCCCCCATAGCCCTAAATGATTTCAGCTTTACAGTCTTAAACTAGCTAACGATTTTGAAAATCAACTAGTGTTTGATGAAATGGCAGTCACGGAATGAATTGCTGACAGTTTATTTGTCCTCTAATGCTTTATCTATTAACTAAGAAAAAATTAAAAGGAGCATTTCCATGTTCTTTGTACTGCTGTAATAGCTCAGTTTAATGCCAAATGTATCGTGTTTATTTCATTTTAATCTACTGTATGTGAGCCTGATCTCATAAGCTCTAAGTACACAGAACTTGCATTGACTTCAGCTGTATTCATATGCCGTTACTGGAGGATCAAACCCAAAGAATTTAAACTCTGCTAATTAGCCCTTTAGTGGGAACTTGAGTAATTCTGTACCTTGAATGTTCAAAAATGAAGCAAATCAGTATTTACTGGAACTGTAGAGATTAGAAATGAGTATACTAGGCAGAAAAGTTAATGATAATTCTTTCCATTTTCCTCAGAAGATTAATTGCAAAACTTAATTGTGCTAGATTAAAACCCCATTTAAATAAGTACAGTATGATTGTTAAAATTGTTAGTATGTTCAGAATAAAATCAACTAAACATTTTTAAATCTCAAATAAAAGAAATTATATTTTTCTGTCTGATTACAAGTAATGTATGGTGTTTTTCATACGAAATGCATAAGCCGTAAGTCTTGCACTAGTAAGTCTTCAGCAACGATGGTCATGATAGATGGAAAAAGACCCTTATGTAGTAGCGCAAAGAATTTGAGAACATTTAGTTGACACGGTTTTTGAACAGGTTAACTGCTAAACTCTTTCATCAAAGGGAAGCGGTTCACTGTATTAAATAACATGAAAATGCACATCAAAAGCTAAGGATACCTTTCAAAAAAAGTTGAGGGGAAAAAAATCTCCCAGCAGTTTTTGTTTCCCTGCTGGAAGCTATCCCTCCTCGGAAGGTGCAGTTCATTTTCTCCTCTGGGTGTGCTGCTGCTCCATTGTGCCTTTCTCTCTGGCTCAGTGTGCTGTGGCCCTGAGTGGATCAAACAAACCGTGGTGAAAGTTTCCCTCATTTGCATCACTTCTAGACAGCCCTGTCGTACTCTTTGCTGACAGGAAATCACTGTCTTTGTCACCTTTTTTCAGTGATCTCCTTTTGGCAGAGATTGGCCATGTGACCAGGATTAATCACAACAACAGTTCTGGCTCAGAACTCAATGACATGTTTTCCTCAGCGCTTCAATAATGGTGTAGAGGAGTCAGTAGGAAATGACTACATTAATTTCAGAGTGAAAAGATAATTAACACTTAAGGACTAGTGCTATAACCTATGGAGCTATTATTCAAATTAAAACTAATTTATTGCAAACTTGTGGGAAAAAAAACCCTGTCCTTTAATGCAACTGTTAAAATAATCTTACAAGAGTACCCGAGTTTAAAAAGAAGCACAAACTATATTTAACGCGGTAATATAAATACATAAAAACTTAAACATTCGAAACTGGAGGCTGAAGTATGTAAAGTGCTTACTTAGATGATATGAATAGGATACTGGCAAACAAAAGCAGCAGTGTGCTCCTAGAATGCTGTGCTTCAAGGAGTTTCCTTGGCAACAGAAATGCAGTTCCAAAAGTAGACAGAACTTTCCTCAGAAAACATACTATTAATAACAACCTTCCGGAACAACTTGGAACAATTTGACTACTTGGCAGTAATAATGCCAAGTGTTCTGCAAATTAATCTAACACATAACAGTTATATGTTTCTCTTGCCCATAATTCTCCTGAACTGGAGGACTGAGTTCTCTGCTGTCAGAGGATACAAATGTGTAAAGCGGTTCCAAATGCTGCGCAAACAGAGAGAGGGCTCAAATAGCAGCAGCCTATAAGGATCAATTAATGTGCTTCGTATCATTTTAACTTGTAAAACAGATTAGTTTAATTGGATTACTTTGTTCCATTTAAAACGAGTCCTGCGTACCTACTGAAGCCACATCGTAGTTCAGTCTTTATTTCAAGCAGATTTTCCCTATAAAGAAAACTTATTAAAAGATTAACAGCCTGTAGAGTGATATATTTGGACAATATGCTTAGGGGATTGGTTATAAACTAGAAAATGTGAAGATTTTTGCTCCTACACTGCGTATTCTGCACGGTCCAGGATGCCTTCTGTCTGTCTGGTAATCTGTCAGTCCCTGCACGAAGCTGCTAAAACAGTCAGTGGGAGAAGATGATGATCATCACTTCAGAGGAAGTTCTCAGCACACTGCAGGATTAAGCCCCTTGTAGGTAGTAACTACAAATGTGCTATGCATGCAGTATTTTTAGATATGTCATCATTTCTGTATGAGCCAAGAGAATAAACTAATTTCAGATTTGCCTTGCCAATAGGAATCATTAGAGTTCCACTAAAGGCCATAAGTTTACCAAACAGGAAAGGTAGGCTGTGCTACTACCTCGACTTTTCCTGAATTCTTAGATCTAAAGGTTAAAAGTAATCAATATCTCATTGTGCAGCCTGATAATAAGTAATAACCATGATGTTAAAATCTAAATGATTGCAGATAGCACTTAGGTCTGTCGACCCATTTGGGAGGGCTTTTTAATTGCAATCAGAATAGTCATTATAGTTTGCTAATAAACTTTTAGGCTACCTTGCAAAAATCACCACCTTTTTGAAATATGACTTTAATTCTATTAGCAAATTATGTCCCAAAGTGAAAGCTTTTATTTTATCTGACAAAGCATATGTAACACTTGAAAAAAAAACAGAAAGATTATTCTGCTAAATAATATCAATGGATATATTCATTAGCAATAGTAAATTACAGCACTTACTTATGTCTACATACATGGATTGGTAAAGAATGACTTCCCACACTAGACAGGAAAATCAACTGTTTTGTATGAGAGGTCTTGAAAACGCCTGATACCCCAAGCAGCAGTAAAAATCTGACTGCTATTAGAACATCACCTAAATGAGTTCAGGACCTGACACAGCAAAGTTTCCTAGTCTCTTATGGCAGGGGGTGATGAAATTGGTTAACTTTTTCTACACAAGTATTTTCACTTCAGTTGTACTGGAGAACAGAGTGGAAACTCCTTTGTGACATGTACTGTAACAACCAGCTCATTTTTCAGTGATCCATATGTTTAACTTTGTAATATGATTAAATTCCTTGCTACTTCTGGCAAATTTTATATTTTAAAAAGCAGAAAAGAAAATTATTGTTGGCAAAAAGTCTTACTTAAAGCAGATAAATTTTAATGTCTTATATAATTACAACAGGAAAACACTGATTACCATGTCTACAGAATTACAAAGTAAGTCTAGAGAATGGATAAAGAAAAAATATGAAAAATATTTTTACATTTTCTTGGTTGCTTCCATAAGATATTTCAAACGTAAACATGCATTTTTAAAGGCAGTGTTGTAATTTCTACGGAGCAGACTCCCTGTATTTCCGCAAGAAGTGGCTTCATGCATTTCACAAGAGTAAGTGAGTTTCTCCCATTTCTTCCCAGCATGACATTGAAGATGAACTTCACATTGTAGCAAAGCAGTATTTACTGAGCTTGTAGCAAAAGCCAGCACAGCTTTTGGGAGATTAAAGCAGTGTGTCTAGAATGAAAGAGGCGTTCGACTTCAAACAAAAGTAAATGTGTACCACATAGCTGTCATCACCATTCCTTACTACAGCTGCAAAATGTGGACAGTTTACAGTCCTCACGTCAAGCATCTTAGTCAAATCCACATGCTCTGTCTTTGTGCCCTTGCTGGTATAAAATGGTAGGATAAGGTCCCAAGCAGTGAGACCTTAAAGCATTGTCAAATATTCAGCACTGAAGCAATGGTCTGGCGCACTCAGCTGTGGTGGTTTGAGTGCATACATCCAGCAGTAGATTACCCAAAGCCATTTTCCATTCATCAAGCATTTTTAGTTTTTAAAAAATGGAAATGGCACCTTAATTCACCCCAAAGGATGATGAAAATTGCAACTTTCATTGCTTTCGATATGCTAGGACTGCCTAGTGGCCAAACAAGGTAGAAAGGGCTCAAGATTCGTCTCAGATATACTAAATTTTTCACATTAAAGAACAAGTAAGAATAGCTGAAGTATAGCAGCACTCTGGCCTAATCGTTGGACCAAGAGTCCCTAAGAAAAGGTGTTATACTTGTGCTGTTATACGTGCAAACACCGGGGACAACAATACCGGTGCTGCAATGTTCCTCGATGCCCTGAACCGAGTAAAGAGGCCATATGAGGCTCCAAAACATGGGCATGTTCTGATTTACATTGTTCTTAGCACAACCTTTCAAAACTTTATCCATTCGCCTAAAGGAGTTTAGGTTATCTGTATTTTCTTGTTTCCTGACACACTGGATTACATGCAGACCACATGTAAGCAGTGCAGAGTCCTAGGAGCTGCCCACTCTGAGGCTAGTATGTAATGTATTACGGCAGATTTTATGAAAGTTCATATGAATCAGCTGACTAAAAGCATCTCATGAAGTGATTTGTGAATTTGCACTCACAATTCACTCATAAAGTCTCATATACAATGATGCCAAATAAGGGAGATCAGCCCTCTGAAGAAATTCAAAGAAGCCAGGACCGGTTTCTCTTTATCACACTGCATCTCAGAACCTTTAGTGAAATATTTCACAGCCTTTGTTCTGGGTTGTGAAACCATGTACTACCTTTAAGATCTTATACAATGACTATATAACATAAAAATGGCTCCATCAGGTCAGAGAACTGTGTATCCTTAGTACATGAGGTTGTCCAGTAATCCCGCGCCCACATAACCTTTCAGAAGCCGTAGCATCCTGCCTCAAGGACTCCCACAGGTTTAGCCCCACGCTGTGATGAACCAGCCTGTGCATTGTGTCTGTGCATGGGTCTGCTCTAAAGCTGCCTTCTCCTGCTCTCACCTGATGCCCCATAATACTTTTGTTGGAAGAAGCAGCAAATAATATATTGAAGTAAGATAAATTAAGAGGGTTAATAACACAATGACAACGTAATTTTTGAAGTTGTGTGTGGACTTTTTTTTTTTTTTTAACAGCTCGGTGGATTAGGCTTTCTTAGAGGGATGCAGATAAAAAGTCACTTGCAAAAAATATACGGGGCAATAGTATTACCCTATTCCTCAAATTAGTTGCCAATTTTTAATTCACTTTCCTATTTTTTCACCTCATACTCCGGGGGAAAATATATTTTTTTTCTAAACTCATAGGAAATATGTGCTTTATCCATGATGTTTTGCTTCATAAACATAATACAGGAAATACTATTTTTGTTCCCAATTACTTCTCATCAGTATACCTCATAAATAATTGATACTGTAATGTTTCTTTTTTAAAAAATAAACAAAATACAAATGACCACAGAAAACCTTTTTAGCAGGTTTTCTATATGAAACCCAAATTCACTAAATCTCAATAAACTTGCAGTGGCAATACAGTCAATGCATACATATCTAAATTATAAAAAATAAGTTGCAGTGAAGTATACCAGTTTATAATCTCCTGAATTTTTATTTGTATTTATATTTTGTTTGTACTTTTATTTTTATAAATATATTTATATAGTGAAAATATGTAAAATATTGATATAAACTATTGATATAAAATATTTATTTGTATATATTTGTAACCTTTTTACATACTTAAGGTTAGGTGATGTTTTTACGTTGTGTGTATACATTTTTAATACATCATACTAAAAATAGCTACAGCATTTTGTGCGAACTTCTCCTTCTAACAAGGTAAAATAAGCGATCACTATACTTTCATTCATAGTTGTTGCAGCTGCGGTTGCATCAGGTCCAATGGGGTCCAAGGGTAGGCTCCAGCCAGCTCCTGTGGCCAGTGAGAAATGCCTGTGGTTCTTGTTAACTTCTGTGGGTGCTGATATTTTAACATTGCAGAAAACATGGTTGCTATATAGAATTCATTGGTCATGAACTGTAAATGTTGAAGTTGTCTCTACGGAGAGATGCTTTTGGGGGAAGACAGCAGTTGTACCTTTCACATCCCATTGTTGCAGAATGACAGGTGCTGTTACTGATGTGCAGGACATACTCCAGCTCTGTCACAGAGCAGGCCAGCAACATGCTGTCCCAGGCTGCAGGGAAGGCTATGGAGAGGTTGTAGTTTCCCCAGTGATACACTGGGAGAAGGGATCATCTGTGAAGACTAATTTAGACTACTAAGGGAGCTAAGTAGACCAGCCTCTGTCGTGAGGAGGTTCCTCTAACGGGTGATTCAGAGCAGAAGCTTAAGTTAAGCACTCTGAAATAGTTTCAGAAGAAACCTTTTCTCTCTTATCTCTCTCTCCACTGATTGTATAAAGAGGTTATGAAGATCAGCCTCACTCGGCGTTACCTCTCACTGACTCTCGGTTGTCATGAAAAGAGGGGTTTTTAGTACCATTGTGTCATGTCTATGCAATATTCCAGTTTGAAAGCCTGCTGTGATGCATCCAGATTTTGACAGACATTACATTGGAGTTTGATCATCTCTGCTTTACCAATTGATTTTTCTTAGAAATGGGAGATGATAGATACAGAATTGCCGTTAGAGTTTTTCAGGTGGTAACTTTCTAAAGGTGAACATCAGCCTTTTTGAATGATGTATTGAGACTGACATACACGGTTTTTGCTGGCCTTCATCAAGGAGGACTATGTGTCTGCTATGCAGGTGGAAGAACAGTAATTCCCAAGATCTCTTAGTTTGTTATCAGGTGTGGAGAGATCAAATAAACACCATCAGAGGTGAGAAGTAGTTAGTCATGTGATCCCACTTGGTTGGCTCAAAAAGGTCATCTCTATTGTTTTGATTTTTCAGTAAGCATATGTAATTTATAGTCAGGGTTCATTTTTCTCCAGCAAGTCAATAGTCAAATGCCTCATAGTGTGAGTATGGAAGATTTTTGCCTTTTTGTTCCCAGGTCCCAGAAAAAAAAAAAGATAGAAAAGCTTCCTTTATGAAAATATTTAGTTTCCTTATTACTTCAGCTTGCGTCAAAGAAAAATTCTACTGTTAGAACTTCTAGCTGATTCAATCTTCAGTTACGGTTTTTAGGTGTCCCTATTTTGTTAACTATCTACTAGAATATGTAAGGTGTTTATGCCAGAGGCTGAAACATGTAATAGTTAAAATAAATAATTAAATAAATAATAAGAGAGAGAATAAAGCAGGTGATGAAAATCACCCCTCTTTTCTACCTTTGCCTCTGTGCTGAGCTAGGGACCTTTCTGTCCATTCCTTTTCCTAACAGTAATGGTTAAATTCTATGGCCATTGTGTTGTATGAGCCTTATAGTCTGTGCAGTTAGTTTCCTTGCTAAGTAGAGAGTAAAATTCACGAGATGCCTACTAAAAATTAGAATGGGTGTGAAGATACATACTTGATTCAGTTTTAATAAACATACGGGATGATTTTTTTGTAAATACGTCCAAACAGCAGGTCCTCATCAACTCATGAATGCACACGGTAGATTGGTAGCTAACTCACGGTGCCCAGAGGATTAGACACAAGGGAACAGGTTTCATTGCAGATGAAGACTATTGGTCTGGACTCCCTGGGCCTGCCGAAGTTCAAGAATCAATCAAGGGAGTGAATAAAGAGCCAGTTTAAGACTAGAAATATTAAATTCTTCCATCTTATTTCCCCAAAAGTAGCATATGAGATCTGCAACAACAGTCACATTAGAGAGGAAGGAAATACCTGTGGTTACCCGGGTACAGAACACCTAAAAATCATAGGACATAGACAGCCGTGACTCTGAGCACCAGGAAAACTGGAACTCCCGACAAAAAAGGCTTTGCTTTGAGGCAATAGAAACAATGTTTTAGTCTCTAAAAAGAATCGATCAGAATGATACAAATAATTCTAAGTAAATTTAAAGCTATAAAAGGTTTTCTTAACCAATACCAGAAACAAAAGGGGATATGGTATGGTGCCAGGAACTAGAGCACCCGTGTGTAACTGGAGACATAAAACATTTCTTAATTGTATTTCTTCCCCAGGATCACTTGTGCAATACACAGTTCCCATTCACAGGGAAGACATTAGAGTAAAGCCAATCTAATATATGCCTCCAAACAGTGGCCGAACTATCCAGAGAAGTGCCAAAACAGAAACAGCAGAACACACACATAGATGTAAGTCAAAAGAACCCATGAAGCAGGGCAGATGCAGACTGCCTGAAAATGTAGGCACTTTAGTGCAACATATGTAGTGCAACAGGCAACATGGAAAGTAGGAGGAAAAATGTTCTTGAGAAAAAGAGCCAGGCAGACAGACTGAATATTGCGGTTACCTTTGAAATTAAAATATATTGTCTGAAACCATTGAGAATTTAAGGTTTTAATGAAGAAGGAGGTATTTGTAATGTGACTTAAGCAGATCTAAAGATTCTCAATGTTCTGGCAATGCAGAAGGCTGCCAGGCATTCAATTGCTATATTTGCAACTATGCTATTAGATCAATGACTAATTTGATACCAGCTGGATTGTGGAGCCAGCTGCAGTGCAACACTGATAAGGAGCAAAATTAGACTGGAGAGATGTAACCAAGCACTGCAGATGTGCAATGAAATCATTATGAGACCAGTAGATAAATGCAGTCAGTCAACAAGGAACCCCTGAAATAAGAGATGTCATCACTTAAAGTTTACTATAGTTGTTTTACAAGAATTCTACACACCCAAACCAGGTCTGTACAAGCTCTGGTTTCAATTGGAAGGCAATATTCAAAGCAGTACCTGAAAGAAACAGGAAAGTTGCTGTGGTTGCTCCCTGGCATTCTAGCTGAATATAGCATATTTGAAGAAGATGAGCGCTTAGCTGTTAAATTGAAGTTAGCACAAAACCCCACAAATCACCCTAGAGTCCACCAAAACAGAATTCTGTTAGTCTAGTAAAACTGCTGAAAAAGGCAATGTCGCAAAGCAGAGACCATGCACCCACAGAAAGTAATGCAGAGTGGATAAGCGATCTACTAATGGTCAGAAAATCTTGGACTAAACAGACCCCAAAATCATTGAACAAAATGCTGAAAGCCTGGGACATGTTACAAATTTTTTTCAGGGCTACAGTGTTCACTGTGATGTCAAAACCACGTTTTGGCATATTAGTCTGAATGAACAACATTGCCACTGTTTTGCTGCATATTTTGTCAGGTATCTGTAGGCTTTTATGCTCATCAGTCTGAGCTTCTAGAGGTATTCCAGTGCAATATGGACTAGGCACCCTTCCCCTAGTGAGTAGCTGATGGCAATCTAAACACAGGAAACAGAAATGTCAAAGAAGAGGCAATGCATAAGCAACTCCTGAACGGAAACCTGGACAGGAATATTAATCTAAATGCAGAAAACTGGAAAGAATCTGAATCACCCGTGGGTGGCATCTGTTGATTTTTGAAGGACTTTGCTGCTGGCCATGAGAAACCAGAAGCCCCTCAGGAAACAGGCAGAACACTTGACAGAAGGACAGTCTAGTCTTTCACAGAGGTGAACAACCGTTTTTACAAATTTTTTGCACACTTGGCAAAAGCCTATGGATTTTTGCCATGGTCAATACAAAGTGACTCAAACAAAAAATTTAAAGGACCAAGGGCAAATAAAAGAGGGAAGGGGCGGAGGAAAAAAAGATAGCAGTCCTTAAATAGTAAGACTGTTTCAAGGGACTGAGCTATGGCCTTCCATTTCAAAGAAGTGGGGTATCTCCATTACAGAATTGCAGACCTTTAGGAGAATCTCCTGGTGATACAGAGCTCCTGTAGCAGCTCCTCTACCGTTCTTCCCTGCACCATGGTAGAAGCAGTGAATGAGTGTAAGGGTAAGTAAGAATGAAAAGAGCATTCCTTCCAACAGAGATCCCCAGAGAGCCCTGGTTTCTGAAATCAGTGAAACTAGGAATTTGTCTTGCCCAGAAGCAACAGCACATCTTGCTCTCTTCACATGCACAATGCACTTGTCTTCCAGCAAAGGTAATGTACCACGAGTTATCTCATGGGCGGTATCTCACCTTTAAGACACCACCTGCTGCCTCCAGCTGCAGACAGACTCACAGCCCACCTTTTCTTTAAACTCAATTCAAGTGCTGGATGTATCTCTACAAAATAATGAACAGTACTGAGGCCTCCATAAAAACAGATGAACATAGTTAGGAACTTAGTATAGATGCAAAGCCAAGAGAATATAGTTATTTAAAGACACATCTTCATTTAGTTCAGTTGTCTGTAAGATACATATCTATATAGATGTATTTTGACTAACAGAACAAATGCTAAATAAGTGAGCTTTGCTATTCCTGGCACATTTCAAAGTTACTCAGAATATTAAAATGTTAAGCAATAAAACGTGTATTTCATGGAAAATGTTTCTGTTTGGCTCACATTAATTAAAATTCAACTCTTCCTTTTAGAAGCTAGATTAAAAGGGAGGTAGAATATTGCTGGCCAACTGCAACAGGCAACAGCAAGCAGAATTGCTTATTGGAGGGGATAGGTGGGATATATGTGAGGAGCTTTTTGCTTCTCTTTTAAAAACCATGTGTCCCACAAGCTATTTCTTGGCTGAATGGCAGGGTATTCTCTCTCTGTGGACTAACCATTTCCACAGACAGTGCTCTTCATTGCCATGGTAAACCAGCAGGTAGGAAATCCTGACCTTGGTGCTGAGGCATGCTCACCTGATGATAGCTAAAATTTTCTGGTTTGTCCCTGCATGTTTAAACAGTGAGGAAATATCTTTCCTGCACTTTACCCAAGTGAATTCATGACAGAAAATGAATCTTCTACCAATTTCCCGTTTCCTTCCCTTCAAACCAGTCACTAGAAACATACTACTATAATAACTTGCACATCGTTTAAAAGCTGTTATGCTCATGGGTGCCTATATGTGTTCTGAACATCTTTTCAATGTCTGGGTAACCTCCAAACAGGGAGACCTAGCGTGATGGGAGATCTGATGGTTTAGGCATTTGGTTTCATTAAAATCAGTATAGACCATTTGGATCATGCATATGATTTGTTTGCAAATTTAACGTAGAGGTCTTATGAGAAAAGGCTTTTACATTGATATTTATGGTTTTATAAGGCTAAAAATAGCACAGAACACCCACCATTTCTAGTCACATGCATACTACTCTGCTCTCTGGCGCTTTCTAAATTCTTCCCTCCTGAAGCATATGGTCCCTTAAAGTCCAGGTTCTTCAGAGACTGCTGCATCTTTGAATTCTTTTTGTAGCTGTATCTTTTAGCTTGCTGATTTAATCTGCCAGGGCCAGAATTTGCCACTCTAGTGCTACAGATTTTAACACCAGCAGATTCTGACTGACTAAATCTCAAAACCAGGCACTCTCCCATGTTCTGATCCCTGGTTGTCAGGTCATCCAACAGCTGAGGAACTTTCTGAAGTTTTGACCTTACCTCATCTGTTCAGGCTTCTCAGCTACTTGTCACTAGTCAGCAGTGACCTTACAATTCATATCTACTTCTTTTGTGAGTCTGAATGTACAGCATCAACAATAGCTTGCGCTGATGTCTGTTGTCATTGCTTTGTATGGCTACAAGATATTTGGATCCAGATCTGTGGGCATAGTAGTCTTAGTTCCTACGTCCTTTTAAGTAGGGCTGGCCAACATATTTTTGTGTACCCCGTGTTCAAGCTTTCCCAGGGAAGCTCCTGGAAACTTACTTTTTTGTTTAATCCAGATTCTCTTCTGGTCTTTCCTAGGGAGCTGAGGGGTATAGTGTGATAGACTGACCTGTTATGGAACCTCACTTTATAAAGTGGCATGGAAAAGCCTAGGAACTTAGCTATTGTTCATTTTTAACACAAGAAAACATCACTCAATCAACCTTGGTATCCTGCCTCAAGCAGTGACCACTCCTGGAAAAGCTAAGATAAGAAGAAACACTCATTTTTATATATACTTACATTAGTTCCCATAGACTTTAGTTGATGAGGTTTTATGCATTTCTTTCATGTTTATCTTTTCTTTGTATGGGCCTCTAATTTTGTGTTCGTTTAAAATGGATAATTAGCTGATTTGACCACCAGGTGGCCTACTACACTGTGTTGTTAGCATATGCCCTAACTCACGTCTTGTGAAGGGTGTACAATAATATTTATTAAAACTTCTGTTGTTAGATGGTGTTATTCCGTGAGTGCAAGTGTGGCATTTGTAATCTTAACTTGGTCTTTTTTGTTGTACCAATGAAATGTAAATGTATTCATACTAGTGGGACTTTTTCAAGGCTATGAAATATTGCAAAATTAAAAACATATATAATGTCCTTACAGATTTTTGCATGGTTTAATATTCAAACCTTTTTCTTAAGTGCTTAATGGCTTTACCAAAGGACAGTTAACTTCTACCTCTGCCATTTCTTCCACACTTTATTAAAGAGGCAAAGAATAAAATCAATGCAATGACAATTCTTCAAACATCAGTACCAAATGCCAATCACCAATGAGCTGGAAAAATTACCTTTAATAGGGTTAATGTGTGCTAGTGTAGTTGCTTAATGTATGAAGGACATGTGGCCTGTCCTAAAATATGTATTCATTACATTAATTTCTTTAAACTTCAGTTCTATAGCAACATATTATACCTCTAGCATAATAGCTAACAAAACGACCTAAAATAGTTGACTCAGATATAGATTTGAAAAAGTAACCTGCTACTGTTAGAAACATGGAGTATTCAACAAGGTATACTTTTTTTATTTTTAGAATTGTCACTAATTATAAAATGATTGTTAAGCTGGGAAGTACAGCCACTTAAACTACGAAGTGAAACCACTTCACGTCATTGAAGTGCAGATACCATTCACAAAGGTTCTGTCACCATAAAAATCGGAGTCACTTACTTTTCCTGATACTCTCAATAGAATGTATTCCTTTGAAAATCTGAAAAACACAGAATAAGCAATGGGATCTCATTCTTTCCCCCTCATCCTTTTCTCAGTTTCTTTCTTACAGTTTTCCATCTTCATTTGGAATTACTAAATTCCCTGCATATACAGCATAGCGTAACAAACATCTATTAACTAGGCAGACAACAGTTAAAGTTGAAGACATCGACCCACATTACTTTAAGCATATATCTTGTCTTAATGGGCACAGATCCTTCCAATTTGTATTTGAACTGCCAGACAGCTATCATGGCATGCATGGTTACCAGGATAGGCTTTCCACAAAGCAGGACCAGAATGTCTTGAAAGAATGCCAGAAAGACAAAAGTTCACATCTTTCCTAGTGTTCCTATAGCTGAAGTAGATTCAAAATATCCTGAATTTGCTTCATATTACTTCACTTCTGGTTTTGTGTCCTGATATCTCCTGCTACTGCAGTCCTTTGAAGCATTTCTTTCCTTCTCAGATATATGCATCTTTTTTCCAATTTTCAAGACATGCCTTTTTCGTCTTCCTTACATAGAATTCAGACATTAAAATAGCAATAACTTACCAGTCTCTAAATCCACTGACATTGCAAGTATTATATAGATTTGAATATTGATGCTATAGTCACCAGTTTATCAGTCTGCTTAAAGCACAGAGATTAGCATTTCAGCGAGGCAACATAAGTCAACACAAACTTGTGGGGTGTTTTTCTAAAATCCATTTCTACAGTTTCATCGCAGTATCTTTACAGAACTATTCTTTTTTTAATTGCTGAAAGACAGGTTCTATTAACATACAGGCGTTATGCTGTGTGCTGGTTTCAGAGAAGCTCATTACAAAATGCTAAACACAAAGGGCAGATTCCCTGGTCTGTCAAGATCACTTCACATTCAACTTTACAATTTCCAAAGTGAATCTAGAGCAGTCGGCGGTATACACTAGAAAATACTCTCCTTGTGGGTGAAATTCTCATTGATATCATCCACTTCATCTGCTACTATGGTCTTTTTCCTCTGCTCCCCACCATCCTTTCCAGCATGAATAGAAGCAGAAAAAAAAAAAATCTATAAGTGAACCAGGAAAGCCTAACAAGTAAAAGCCAAAATGTGAGTACAGGCGATATTGTCCATAAGCACAAATTATTTTTCACTTTTATCAGGGCCAAGTTATTGAAAATTGGCTTTCTGACAGCCCTAGGAAGAATCAAGCCTTAAGAATGTCCAAAGCATGTGTATCTGAGTTCACCAGCCTCTGCAAAAATTGTTCGGCTTCTCTATGTTTTGGTTCTATAAATTATAATCCCAGAAACACCAAACAGAGTTAACCCGAGATCAGTGCAAGTCATCTGGTTTCATGGTTGATTCTTGTAGTAACGTCATGCTTTCACAGACATTCAAGCTATTGGCAAAGGAATAAGAAGATAAAACATCTGGAAGTTAAAATTAAACAAATTCAACTAGAAACAAGCCATGCAGTTTCTAACAGTGAAGGAAGCTGGTCATTTATCATCTTACCAAGGACTTTATGAATTTTCCATCATTCGCATCTTTAAATCAGGGCTGAATGCAATACTGAAAGATTTTCTCTAAGCCAGAAGGTTGAGAGCTTAATATAGGAAGAGAAGGTAAGACTATGGCACATTTTATACAAGCGGTGAGGTTAGATCATGACAATTTCTTGAACTTCAGATCTGTGAATCAGCCCAAGTTTTGTCAGAGAATATTTTGGCAGAATGCCATTAGAGATGAGAAGATGCTTTCAGCTTTCATCATGCCAGCAAATAACAGAGTTCACATTTAGCAGCAGCATAAATCCTTGAAAACAGACACCTGAAATCAGGGAAATAGAAAGAAACAGAGGAAAAGTTTCTTTTGTTTCTGTCTTGCTAGTTGTTCAGTAGACAAAATGAGTTCAGTGTCACTGCAGTCATGTATTCTTTTAAAGGTAACTATTAGTGTTGGTTCCTAAATGGCTCGTAGCCATCAAGATTTATTGAGTTTAGAGCTGGGGTATTTTCTACGACAACTAAAATGTATCATAAGTACAATAATTCTTTTTTTTTTCAGTCTTGTGTGAAGCAAACAATGTTAAGTAGTTCTGAGCTCAACAATATACTCTGTTGGACAGAATGCTGGAGCAGATCTCAAAAGACTTGTGTTCCCACATCAGAGATCTTCCCTGACAACAGACATGGTGGCTGTCTGTATCTCAGTTTACCATTTTAAATTGAGAATAATATTTCTCCACTTCACAGGATTGTTGCAAGTCTGCAACTGTTTGGAGCGTAGGAATGGCAAGCTTGAGCCTGCCTGTAAAAGGCTGCATTAGGGATACCCTTGCTGGTGGCCATTTGGAAAGAGGGTAAGTATCTCTCCTAGGCACAGCAGCTGTTGGAGATAGAGAAAGACTGGCTTTCAGCATGTGCTGGATTGTTTACTTTCCAACATTTCTGGGCAGAACTGAAGTTCAGAGTAACATCTCACTCCATCACATTGCATCACGGAATAACAGAGTGCATATTTCTGTTCCTGGTGGTTCATGATCACACTTCACATATTCCTCGGAAATTACAAGGCTCTTAAAGAACAAACCTAATGCCACATGCAGGTGCCAGAAGCAGGATTTCTTTGTCTTTTTCCCTTTTCTTTTCCCATTATATCTGTGATAGTTGCTCTCATTTTTATTGCTTAGGTTTTGTCTGTCTTAAATTATTTAAAATATTAAAATACTATTACATTCAGAAAGTTCATTTTTAGAAACTAACTCAGAGTCTAATTTTCTAAAACTCCAAAGGTTAAAAAAAAAATCATATACTTCATCATGTATGTTAGTTTTTAGAAACAATGGCCACACTGATATAGTCCTTTAAATATCGTTCAGCAAATATAGAGGTGTTGTTAAGTGTTCTAGAGTTGAAATTCATCTTGGAAGAAGTTTTTCCACCTTCAAGATAGTTTGGCTCTTGCTGAAGAAGCTGCTTGGGCATAGCATTATGCTATTTTGATCACCAGTGAGGAAGAGAGAAAGCATCTGTGTTAAATACCCATAGGTCTGTCAGGGTGTTACCAGTCTCAGATATTCTGAAGAAGGCTAGTTGTTAGTTCTTGCTGTTCCAGTCATCTTTATACGCTTAGTTTGTTTACGGGACTATTGAACTTCCTATCGATAAGGCAAAAAAATGATCACTGCTGTAGAATTTGCTATCAAAGCTGTTAATACTGTAAAAAATGAAATATTTTCTTCCATGTTAAAATAATTCAATGACATTTGTGAGGTGTACAACTTCTTGCCAACTCTTCTAATTTAAAACATTATCTGTTTGAGGAAAACATATGTTAGAAATTTTTAATTCAGTGATAGGAAAGGCACTAATGAAATATGCATGTATGAATTTTGTATTGCATAAGTTTCCTCTTTCTTGAAATATGATTAAAAGCCAAACATCTGGATTATGTTTAAAAAGCTTGCATTTCCAGTTTTCAGAGAGATTCAATCTATTTTGACACTGTACACTTAGCCTTAACATTTTCAGCATGCTGTTAACATTACTTGCTATTGTAAAAAAATAAGTTCAGGTTTAAACAAAGTTGGACTTCTCCTAAAGCTGAAAATGTTTTCTGAAATAGCTGTTTCTGCAGCGTTCACACAGCCATAGTTTAGGCTGTGTCAGCAGTTCCATTATAAATTTGCTCTTGAAAGCGGTTTGTAGTTGATCATAAAAATAACTTTTCAACTTGAGAGTATTTTTTCTTTTATTATAAAAGTATTATTTTTTTCCTAGAATAATATTAAAAATGAAATATTGAGTTCTTAAGAATTTATAAAATTCAACATAAAATGAGATTAGCCTACTGTTAACGCAGATAATGGCATTGGGATGCCAACTTTCTCCTTCTGTTTTAATAACATTAACGTGTACTGGAAAAGTAAATAGCTATTATCTGCTATGGCTCTTGAAGGATTCAGTATATGTCTGTCTGGAGATGACAATAAGTAGTTAACTATATAACTTTCTTTTCAACGTGTTTTAACAATAGTTTTGATGCAATACGTTGTAATGGTATTGCTATAAGAGGAATTACGGTGATTGCCAGTGTTTTAGATAGTCAGTGGAGATGTTTTAGCACTCCTAGTGGACCTGCTGCGTGTGCCAACTTTGACATAACTCAAGGGAAATTATAAGGAACAAATCAAATAGCACATTATAAAAACTATTAGCTTTCACTTTACTTAATACAGTACAGGATGTGCATTTAAAATAAAAATGACATTTTTCATTTTAACTTTAGGGCAAATTGAGAAATCTGCTGTCAACACCCTTTCTGATCAGCACCTAGATGGGCCCTCAAACAGGTGCAAGTTCTGTCGTGTAGAAAAAAGTTCAAATACTTTAAAGATCATGTTGTTACCCTAGATACTACAGGAAACGAGAACTCTGATCTACATGTTCTGAGGTTAGAGACTAAGCAAGCTAGGTGCAGATTCTGTCTGGTCTTGACTTGAGGTCACTCAGCAGCCTGCAGAGATTGCAGGGCTATCGCCACAGGCCAGGGATCATTTTCTTTTCTGACAGCTGACAAGGTCTAGTAATGTGGATTACTAAAGCCACTGTGCCTTAAATGGCAGGTGTACTGATCTTTGTGGATTCTCCCATTCTTTGGTGGAGACTTTGAGTTCTGCCTCTGTTGGTCTGTGGAACTTAGATTTCCATTTGGCTCCTTTTGCAGTGGGGAACCTCTTCTCCCATGAAACAGTAGAGCAAATAGGTAAGAAGAAGAAGGATCCAGAGATATTCTACCCTCAAACATATCCCAGTAGGTATTGCTAGAAGAGAGGATAATTTATTTGTCCATTTTCAGTCAGACTTCACTCACGGGAGGCTATTACTGACCGCCATTAGCATTCCGGCAGAGTAACAATGGAGTAAGGACTTCAGAAGAGCCAGTCTGTGAAAGATAAATGCGCAGGAACATCCATTTCAAAGTAGAATGATGCCTGTAACACATAGCCTGACAATAGTCGGTGCATTTGGAATTAAATCTTTGTGTAGAGGAGTTCCAATTTTATGTTTCATGCATAGTGCAGAAGCAGGCACAGCTTAGCAGAAGGAGGATAACAGGTTATAAATTACTTTTTTTGATTATCTTCTTCAAAAAATCTCCATAATCTTACATTGTTGTATCTTATTTTGTAAAAATGTAAATGTAAAAATGTAGCTATGTGAGATTTGGTACATGTAGGGTCAGCATTTCAGAATATCCAGCCAAGGATGGAGCTGCAACTCCACCTTTTTGTTTCCAGGCCAAACAGTTTTCCTGCCATCAAATACGTTTTCTGCTCAGTAATGGGCTAACTGCAGTCTACAGCAGTATTTCAGAATCTCCCTTGCTCTATGTTTTTTTCCTCAATAAATATACCTGAGCCCTAAGCCAAAGGTATAGTAGTTATTAATTCCTGAAGAGCACTATTTTATATTTATTTAATATCAATTAGACTCCAGACAACTAAGTAAATGTAAATTAAACTAAATCCACATTTGATATGTTAAGCATGTCTGTAGGTTGCATCTGTATTAGTCTGTGCCAAAAGTCACACCTCTGGTGCAAGGTGTGAAAAAAACCTCAAAGCTCTAACAGCATTGTTGCAAGCAATACAAGACGAATCTCGGAAATTCCTTCCCATATCAGCCAAAGATCCCAGTAAAACACGTAGTTTACGAGATCGATAGATTGTTATAACATGAAGTACACCAGCTCTGTGGCCTTACCTGAACTGCGCTATAACCTGTATTGTGGGACCATGTTCTGTCATCATCTGCCAGGGTTTGTCTTTATTTGTAGGTGGGCGACAGTTTCTAGATCTAGCGGGATCTCATACACCTGATACTGGATTGCCCTTGCTATACGAATTCAAACTCCTGTATTTTGGCTATATGTTCTCAGCAATTTAATTCTATTTAAAATCTGGTTAATAGTGTAGTAAATAACTGGTATTGCTACAAAATTGCATTCTGAAGGTAATGGGATTGAATTTCAACACAAGTTGACACTCAATTAAAATTTCCATATATCTAGTGAATTAGCCAGTTCTTGGCTGCTATATTAAGGTGGATGTCTTCCTGCTTAACTGCACGCTGAGCAAGACAGGCAAAACACATAATAAAGCCAAATCAAGACTTAACATACCAACTCAAATTTTTATTGTTTGTATCAAGTAGTAAGCTTGCAGAACAAACTCAGGGATGTGGACTAAAAAAAATTTAAATAATCAGTATTTAAACAAAATTCCTCTATATTTAGAGTAACGAAGCTGAAAAAAAAAGAGAAACCCTTAAAACTTCTTACTGAATTACTGCCATCAGCCAGTAGATCCATGGGGCTTGTTCGGCTAAAAGCCACAACAGACTTTGTAATGCAATGATGTAATCTTGGCTTTGTGTCATTTATATTCAACCTAAAAAAACAATTTTCCTGAATAGACAGGCTGACAACAATATTGTTCAGTGTTGGTTTTTATTTGGATTGTTTCCAAATGGTTCATATGCCTCCACAGCAACACCCCATGCCCGCTTAAGTTTTTACTCTGAATTCCGAAGTTTCCCCTTTTTCCTCGCATTTTATTTTGCATTTAAAGTCCCAGTTATGTTTGTGAAACTAACCAGGTCGGCCACAAAATTAGGATGTATCTTGCAGAGTGCATTCATTTTACTTTTTGCATATTTTTCCCGAGGTCATGTCAAGGTTAGTTTGAATTCCATCCTACATTAAGACTTCTTTCACAGCTATTTAGCTCTGCAGCCTACTCCCCGCTGGGGTCTGCCCCTTGGGCACGTCAAAGCTTCAGACCTGACAAATCACACACAGATGAAGCTGTACAGTTTTTTAAACAGTTTCATCAGTAACGTGGGTTGGGGTTTTTTTTGCCTTTACACTATACTCCCCCCCCCCCCCCCCCCCCTCCACTTTTTTTCTCTCTTCTCTTCTCTCCCTTGGAGTTTATTCTCTGAATTGCAGTATCCTGAAGACTGATTTCCTTATGGAAAATTCCCTTGCACAGGCAAGTTGTAAAATAGAAACGGCATTGTACAGTGTGTGCCACTCACAGCCTCCCAGAAACTGAAAGTACTGCAGATCCTCTTAATTAGTAACAAGCTATAGCTCCTTGTCTTATAACTGTAATCGTATTGTTAACATCTATTTGCACAGAAGAGCCTAAAACTATAAAGGCTGATACATATTCAAAATTTATCGTCCATATTGCAAACCCGTTCGTTATCCAGGAGAGCTGTTAGTTGTTCACAGGAATAAACTTCTGTCATCCTTGGGATTACGCAGATGAGTAAATGTTCATCGGTGTCAAGAAATGATGCTGTGCTTTAGCAGCAATCCTTATGGAACTCCGGAAATTTTAAGTGGGTGTATATGTGTATATATATAATTAGCTTCACAACTATAGGCAGGGCTTTCACCACCTACATTCATGCACAGACACACACCCCCATGTATATGTCGCTGCACAAAAACCGTCTTGAAGTGTATAACGCAGCTTGCAGGTGAAAATAAATTTTCTAAAATTCTCAGCTGTAGACTGCTATCTGTATTTCAGCATTTTGTGAAACTAATGGTGCAACACCATTTCCCGTTTAATTGATGAAGTTAAAATGCTTGGCTGCTAATGAGTGTATTAGCAAACAATATACCCTTAACAAGCTTAAGCAGCTCAGGATTTTAAAAAGCAGCTTACTGTCCTCCTCATTTTTATAAGACAAAATGTACTGCCTTCTACAAATTGCTTGATCGACTGATGAAGTACTATAATTATAGTTGTATTGCAGTTTTGACAAAGCCACAATAACAGATTGTAGTTTAGTCCCCACTCTAGGCACACAACTCTTTGCATTACAAAACCCAGTTTTACTGGTCTAATTCTTACTGAGAACAAAAGGCACCTGGAGATGTTAACTATATACTAAAAGAAAACTTGGAATCTAGGAAATAATAATATTGAAGCATGACTTTTCTTCTCACAGTTCGTTCATTGGGAATGGTATCTAATGAAGAGTTGTCTAAAGGCTTGCTTGTTTGGAACTAATTAAAGACAGATATCCTAAATAGAAAAAGGATCATGGGAATTACATTAGGTGTCTGGAGACTTGTTATTCTTCTGGTACTCTGAGTAGATTGTGGAAGTTGTTAGGGATTGAAGAAATAAGGCAAGCTAATAAAAAGTTCTATTTTTCTGGTTATTGGCCAACTATTGTATTTTTGTTTGCAATAAGATTTGTGCCAACAGGCTAGGGGCTTGAATAAAACATTTAAACATTTGTGCATTAACACATTATGGTGAAAAGACAGTCTTGTGCTTTCACTCAGTGCATTTCAGTCTTCAATTAATGTGAAAGCACTACAATGCCTATGCAACTTCTCTTGCCTAGTGGTGCACCATTTATCATTGCAGTTTTACATTGACCTTGACACCCACTTCATTAGAATAAAGATTGTCTACCATTTAGGTTACATTGTTCCTCTGCACAGAGACCCCATGCAAATTTCTGTTCAGATAGAAGAGCTGTGAGCCTGTCAGAGGTCATCTGCATTAAATGATTGCAGCTATTTTCCAACTGCTTCTTTTCATTCTACTCAATTCAGGCTAGGAGGATCAATCAAGCCCTCTGCCTGAAACAGTGGGACTGCTGGGAATATAACTGGTTTTGGTAGTAGTGGATATGCCCTAAACAGTATTAAATATTTAATATAAATTCATTAAAGGGCATACAAAGTCTTCAAAAAGATATTACATTTATAGTAAAATTTAAAGGGTTGGGATCACCTTCCTTAAAAAAAAGGCAGAACAATGGGTACCGACTGCATAATTTTTTAATGTAGGCAAAATATAGTTCATGAAGTTGCTTAATATTTCTTTCAATGTGTTTATTTCTCTAGCTGCCACAGAAAGGAATGCATAGCAGAAGTGTGATCCGCATTTGCTGCTTTCTGAAACAAAAAAGCAAGGTGTCTGCAGGGGTTTCAGAGAAAAGTGCTAAGATTTGTTTTGTTTTACAGGCATGCACCCGTACGCACATGCACTCTCACCCAAATACATATTGTACTATTGTACTTATTTGTAGGGGGAAAAAAGCAAATGGAAATAAGTTAGCGCTCTCCTTCTTGAGTTTTCTGAGTGATATAATTGGAATTAAATTATTAATGGGAGATACTTAAAAAAGATTGTTTTATGATCTTCTATTAGAGAATTTGCAATTCATTTTAATATTTGTAGTTTGATTTATATTAAAGATAATGCAATCTATGTCCAATTAACAATACATAGCCAATGTAATGTGATTTCCAGATCATGCAAATGGAATAAACTAGAAGAGGAAAAACTGATTCTTAACCTCAGATGTAATTTGCTGTGTGAGTTCTGGCAATTTTAAATGACATTGCACTTTTTAATTTTTCCAAAGGCTCAGCAGCAAATTTATCCCAATCAAGAAAGCCTATTATTAATTTACAAGGACAATTGTAGGAGTCTTTATAATTTCCCTGTGCAATTATTTGCCATAAATTGCTAATGGTGAAATACATGAAGTTTGCAAGAAACAGCAACTGCTATTTATCTAGACAGATCGCTCAGCCCAGATCTTGAACGTTGTCCAGAGGTTCTAGTGCTATTGACAGCGTAAGAAATATAACCGAGCTTCTGGACGGTTTCTAAAATGTTTCACACTGGTAGTACCAAAAAGGTAGAAGCATTAAGAGCTATTGTGAAGGGTAGGCTGGCCTCTAGCAGATTCCTTCACTTTGCTTGTATACAGCTAAGCTTTGGACCCTGGACTTTGGAATAAAAAGAGTCTTTGTTCATCACTGAATGGCATTAGGCATGGGCTTCCTAAGGGGCCACCATGAAGCCTAGCATGAAGAGTGCAAACATTATCCAGAAAGCAAAGTGAGGATGTGTGTGAAGAGGTGATGGACAAATACTGCTATATGTGCGGTGCTATATGTTTATATATATTTATATTACATATTTGGTGACTTCGCTTGCAGAGTATTCTTTACTCAATTTTATGCATGCAGTGTATTTTGCAAATGTGTGCCAACGCTGACTATGCATGCACATACAGACACTGAACATGCCTGTGTATGTATTTGCGTCTGCAGCAGTCAAAACACCCCGAAAGCAAGTTTTTAAAATTTAAGGATCCAGTCCAGGTCACTCAGTTCTGATCTCAGTTGTGTATCATACAGTGCCATTCGAATGAAGATACTTTGTTAGTATGTGAATGATGGAATGCAGAACATCTACAAATAGCACACCCTTATTCCAATAATGGAGAAAGTTCACTGGCTTAATTCTTCTGTACTTCGTAGCCATAGCTCCACTGTGTGTTCAGTATGTCTAGTCTCTTTTCACTATAACCAACAGAAGCACCATACAAAAGTCTTACAATGGATGTCTTAATCTCTCTCTGTGCTTTTAGAGCATTATTTTGAATTCCATCATGCAGGCTTTTTTTTTTTCTTTCCTCTTCTGAAGTTTTATTACAACAACAGAATTCCCAGGGAGCTTTAGGGGCAAGGTTCGCATAATATTGCCCTAAAGTTTTGCTCGAGGGGTGGAATCCGCACCCCAGTCCTGATCATCTTTTTGTGGTGTTTCTCTCTCTGAAAGATGCCGTGCGCAGTCTTACCGAGTTGTTAACTGTGTACAGATTTTTTTATTGTTTACCAGACAGTGCACATCTACGAACCTTTCATGATGATTTCTTTCTCTGACCTCTCAGTGACTAGGCATCTTGTTCCTTAACACTGAGGGAGGCTGAAAAATGCTTGAGTTGCTCAATGTGTGCCTTCTATACCAGTTTCAAAATGGCTTATTCTTCTGGTTTCCATGGTGACAATTAACACTGTTACAAGGCATTGTTCCAGTCTCCATTTGGGCAGAATTTTCGGGTGTGATTTTTCACACAAAAAATGTTTTATATAATTTTTTAAAGGAAAAAAAAAAGGAAAAAAAAAGAAAAAAAAAAGAAAAAACAGTAACAGTTTAGTATGAAGTGTCAAAAATGCGTCTCAATCAAGCCTGCCTGGATTTCTTAGAATATTTTTATCAGGGGAAGTAAGGTTTTAACTTGCTTTGTTTTGAAATTCAACTTCTTGTGGTTTAAATATTTTTGCCAAACTTATTCACGGATAAATGCTACTGCCTTTTTTTAAACTCCACTATTTGTCCTTTGAGAAATACTGATTTTATTGAGTGAGAACGAATAAAAAGACAAAATTCTTTAACTTACATAACAATGTTTTGGATTTCTTTTGAGTGGCTTCAGGAGCACAAAACCAGCCATGCATGCACACAGCTAATCATGCTGTAAATATTTTGCAGTTTTTCCAGTATGTTGTTGTTTGTGGGGGGGGGTTCCCAGTTTTTTAATATAACAGGTGTTGTGGGAAATTAAATATTACTTATTTATTTATTATTGTGGCTGTTGCGAGAAACCTGTGACTTCAACTTTCTTAATCTCATTTTTGTCTATTAAACAGTAATCTATAACATAGCATCCACAGATTGTCACAATGGAGGAGCCTTTGCTCACTTAAAGCTGAGGAAAGAATGAATCTGAAGATTAAATTATCTTCTCACCACAGGATTAAGTAGTCCTACCAGACTAGGGTTGTGCAGCACTGATAGAGCTGGTAGCTAATTTTTCCATGCAACTGCTTAGAGTGTAGGAGTTTAATGGATTAAAAAATAGCATTAGCAATAGCATCTCGTGCTATCAGTTCTCAAACTGTACCTCCTGTACATTAAGCTCTTCTCTTAACTTAAAATACACAGGAATGAAACAATACTGACTCTCAGTCACATACCAATACCTCTAATAATGAACTGAATTCTTTCATCATTTACAGTTACAGTATAATGCATTTTCTATCAATCAGCACTTTCATCATGCTTGTTTATGCAGTAGGTTACACGATGACAAAGACAGAGCATGTACATAAGATTTGGCTTATTTTTTTTTAATGTAATAACCTTTTGTAACATCTGTCACACTATTTGGACTATGCCGCACTGAATTATTTTATCTAGTCCAAAATTAAACGAAACGCCTTCTATGTTAACAAGAGCATTGTAGTTATGAAACATGCAATGTATTTTATTTCTTCATCAGTCCTGCACTGTCCAGGAACATATCCAGCCCCAGTCCAGGCAGCAGCAACTGCCAGCCTAGAACAGGTGATGAGTACTAACTAGCTGTGCCTGCACCAGTGTCACACAGCTAGAGGACTCCCTCAGTCTATTAATTCACTTGACAAAAGGAAGGGAGTAGCACGAACTGGATTTCAGTGCCTAGCAAATTGGACTCTGGATTCCCCTTGATATTACATGTACTTATGGAAATAATTATGCAAATCCTTTTCAGCTATATCATCTTTAAATAGAAATCAGATTACATAAAGAAGATTGTAATCTCCTCCAGTAACCATTCTAGCTGAAAAGGCAATAACACAGGACCAAGAAGCGTACTTGTTGAACATTTTAGTCCAATAAAATGGTGTTGCCTCTTGGCGGATCCAGTTCCCTCGTGCCAGACCTGGTTGATACCTACTATTGTACATTTCTGAAACCTTAGCCGCAGTACACCAAGTGTCGAAAGGCAAGTTCTTTATAAACAATTCCTTGTTTTTTACTATGCATATTCATGTAATTTTGGATACGCAGACACCTGATCAGTGTTCATTAATAATGACAAATGGTTTAAATCACCTCATTTAAAACGTTTGCTCTATGATCCACAAATGACTAATATTTGCTGAAGTTTACATAATACAAATGATGTGCATGTGTTGTGTAAATGAGAGATTAAAATACGAAACTAACAATATGCAAACATATGCATGGAAATGCTGAGGACCTGTTAGCTGAAACAGTGATTTCACACCTTTATTATTTTCTTTAAGCTGTCTCCAATTGTATTTTTGCTTTGTTTTCCTACAGAGCATGTTCTTGGATCTGGCAAAGGCACCCATGTTTTAAACATTCCTTATTCTAGTTCAATTTTTTATACTTAGCCCAGTTATTAACATTTTCAGTATGAGCTGCTGTAGCAGTTTTCTTGGCTGAATATAACGCAAAGAAAGCTTAATGTTTAGGATGCAATTTGCTAATAGCTATGCATAATTTATGTATGTCTTGTAAACACCTTTGTAAGAATATGTGCTGAACTCTCCTCTTTTAGTAAAAGGTGCATTTTTGGCTGTATCAGAAGTTCTATTTCAATGAGTGTTTTATACCTAAGAGGGAGAGGGAATTAGCTTAGCTATATGTAGGGTATGTATATGAGTGGATGCCTGTGTGTTAAATTTTATTTTTTGATTTACTGTACCAGCTACTAAAACATAATTAATCACTATAGTAGCTATTACACTTAATACTTAAATCAGGTTTTCATAGAAAACAGGTTTTAAATAGATTTATTTGCCAATGTGTCTGTAGATTAGAATACATTTTTATAAAGTATATAAGTAATATACAGCTGAAATATTTAGAAAGTCATATTGAAGTAATTTTGAAAGAAGCTTCTGATTTTATTCCTGTTTCCTCTGTCCTTTTTTTTTTTTTTAACAGTAACTAACAGTGCAGGAAATGAAAGGTAGTTTCAGCTTGAAGAAACTATTGGACTGTATGAGCATTGTGGCTGTTCTCGTTTGTGTGCTATTTCACTGCTCCTGTTGGTTGATGCAATAAAAATCAAGTTACTGGTATTGTGTTGTAAGGGAGTTATGTCTAATTGTTTTTTTAAGGTGAAACTCTCACGTTTTCACATGTAATAACATTTCAGGCCTGTATATGAGATAGAATCCACAGTGAGAGACAGAAGAAATAAACTGTGCAGGAAACATAATTATGAAATTATTTCCTTGCTGTTTTTTTTTTCAATGGAGAGCCGCAGTGTCACTTGCTGAAGTAACATATTTGAAAAATAAGATACCACTGACTTGAATGAGACGAAGGCAGATCAAGCTTCAGATGAGAGAGTGTTAGTGAATATTACTGTGCAAGTGAATATTGTGACTGAGTGATTATTACTTTATGTAATCAATTGCTAACTGCCTGCATAGATACGTCACCCAGAAGGCTACGTGCTCGGTACCTAAATCTCTTACGATATGTCATGAGAAGGTTGTGTGCTTAAAAAAAAAAAAAAAAAAAAAAAGGCATAGTGAGCATGATCATAACTGGGCACATAGAAATAAAGATTGATTTTTTTATACAGAAAACTCCTTACAGTAGCTAATATTATCTATTTTTTTCATTTTAGAGATACAGTGTAGAAATGTCAATCAGGCACCCGAAAAAGATGGAACTGCTTAGTAAGGTTGAAGCTCTGAAGAAAAGTGGTGTTTTACTACCAAATGATCTCCTTGAAAAAGTGGATTCAATTAATGAAAAATGGGAACTGCTTGGGGTATTTGCATTTTTATTACTGTTTGTGGGTTATGTGTACATTTTTGTGTGTTGAAGTACGCTGTCTGTCTGATTTCTAATTTGAGGCACAAATATCTCTCTCTTTCAATTCACCACGTACATTTCAAACAAGCTACTCATGCTATTATAAAAACTCCATAGTATTTTCCTCTTCTGTTGATTTTTTTTCCCCTTGCTTGTGTCCTGTCTGACTTTAATAATTTTAGTTCTTTAATACATAAAAAACGTAAGTAAAATATGCCATGTATTACGGGTATGCACCAAGTCAACTATAATGCAGTATATCTGATATACACTGACTGTCATGCTTGAGTGAATGTTAATAGAATTTATTCTGAAGGTACATGTTAGAGACATCTACTGTTTAACTATTTACTATACCCTTAAGATGAAAAGTGGGGTTGTCACTGCATATTTCAGGTCACACTGATGGCTCAAAAACAAATATGCAGATTCAGTACAAATCTGAATACCTGAAGCTAAGAACACAGCCAGGATATGTTTCATGCTGCTGTATTCAGCTCACTTTTGACAAAAGCCAAAAAAGTTTCATGTAATTCATTTCACGCTATGATGGGCTGGGTCTCAGCCAAAGAGTGAGATACAAGAATCTGGCAAAAAAGCAATATAGTGATTCTGTTACCCAGAGACCAGTGATGGCACCGTGCAGGAGACACTATTGTCCTATTGTTGTAAAACAGCTGAGAGAGAGAGAGGTCAAACTATATATTTTTCCATCCACTTCTCTCCTTAATTGCCTTCACTTCAAATCAAGGGTAAGATAAATTTATAAATTACTTTAAATGATTAATTATAGATGTGTGATATTAGCAATACAGTTACATTGCATAATTTTGCATGCTATTATCTTAGTTTAAAAAACATTTCTAATATATTACGAGTAAGCTATACATGCAACCTGCCAACAGCATTTAAAATACTGACTTGTGTCACTTTAGCTTATTTGGAAATGGAATAGCGATTTTACAGAGGGTGGGGCTTTTTTAGTTCAGCACAGTTGTTTCTAATCGCTTGATTCTCTAAATGTGCAAATTGTCAGAAAATGTTAAAAGTTGCCTTATTACTAGTGAGCTTATTACTTTTTAATTTTAATCTGCAGCATCACCATGAGAATTTTAAACCTATTTGAACATTAATAAATTTACTGATAAAAATGGGACTATTCTTTTACATCTGATCATGACAACTTGTATTCTCAAAATAATTTCAGCTGTAAGCCTTACCTTTATCACTTTCAATGTATTTAATCAGGTTAATTCAGTGGCACTGATTAGAGCTGGTAGCATATAAAACTATGGGATAAGTAACTGATCATAATTCTAAAAATCTAGAAAAACTGTCTTAAAAAAAAATGAAGCCCTCCACTTCTCAGTACGTTAAAATCAAAATATACCTCTGGATTAAGTTTTGCCATTAATTTCAGCATTTACAGAAAAATAACATATAACTGTTACAGTTTTCCTGCTAAATGCAATTTCATGAATAATAAGCAGAGTTTGATAGTTTTGTTTAATTTAATAAAAACCTCTGCAGAAACTAACGACACTAGGCATACTGTTTTAATTGGCATGATTACGTTTTAATTGGCATGAAAAAAATTAAAGACAAAGATTTTAACTTCTAACAATGGTAAAATAGAGGGATATGGTTTTTAATATTACTTTCATCTAAGGTGAACAGTGTGGAATGGAAATACATTAGAATGAAATGTCAGTGGTGCGTACAGTTTAATCTGTGAAATTTTGTCCCCTGTGCTGAATATTACTCTGTCTCAATTGCATATTAAACAACCCTATCAAGGCAGGCATTGGCATCTGCTGTGCTGACACAAATTGTGAATTAAATGAAATTGATGTCCTCTGTCGTATATTTATGAAGACGGACCATTCTCTGAAGTATTCTGTTTATGAAGAATTTATGATTGCAAACTGTTCCAGAACAAAAAAGTGGCAATAAATTCTTTTTTGTGACCCTACCCTCCAAGGGCATTGATTTCACCTCCTGCTGCTACTTTTGTTACAGCATAAAAACAATAGCTAGCGCTGGATTCCACCGAGGGTCTTCAAATTATCAATATTTGCACCATGAAAATAGAAGGGTGTTGCCAAGAAAGCATGTTTTTCACTTATGATCTCCTAAAGACATTATTTACAGAATGCCACATAGAAGATTAATGTCTGCTGGTCTAATTTTATTTGTGTTTTAAAGCTTATTTTTGGAAGCTAACTTCATTGTTATAAATTATATTCCAGTAACTTTCTAAAGCATGCATTTTCAACAGACAGCCATACTGGGTCACCTAAAACTGTATCTTCACGTTACGACAATTAACCACTGCTAATTATCAGTTTAAAAGGTTATTGGATGCGATTGCCAGTGTATATTCAATATTCTACAATCAGTAACACAGATCTAGTGTTTATAATAAGTGTCAGCCTGACAGCCTCTTATAGGTCAGATAAAATACTGCTTGGCATAGAAGAAGCAGGCAACAGCGTATCTCCCTTGTGATGTTAAAGGATGGCCTTTCAAAATACTGAAAAGGAAGGTAACTTTCTATCCGTGGCCTCTTCAGAATATTCATTATGCTCACAGCGTCCACTATCAAAATGTTATTCAGTGGTTCTTTTATTAGAAATACTACTTTGAAAAGCTGTGGTAAATTAGTTTCATCAGCCATCAGAGGTGAATGTTTATTCTGGTCCATTATTTTTAAAGTGGATGCTTAACATGGAGAACTGAAATTCGAATTTAGTTGCCTAAATAATTGGCCTGATGTTCAGGAACATTGAGGCTTTGCAATTTCTAGCTTATTGGCATCTGAATGAGTTCATCCACTTTTAAAAGCAAACCAGCCGGTTTGTGACCTACCTGCTCCTGTATACAACCTTAGGGCTACAAGTTTGGAACTGTGTCCTGACAGTTCATACCTCAAAAAATATTTCAGTATTTCAGTGTTTCCCCAGAAACTTAGAGAGTACCTTGTATAAGAGTTTAGTGAACTCAGTGCTTGTCATATTTTCTGTTGCTGCCTAGAAACCAGTAACTCTCATGGTCATAAGCATCTAAAGCCACGGACAAACTCTGTAGAGTAACTACTTTAAAAAGTTATGTACCGTTTTGTCTCCTCTGTCCATAGTTGCTCTTAATAAACATTGATTTATCAGGCTTCCAGCAAAGTCAGTGACCCAGACAGAACAGCATAAGTGAGAAACAAGGATAGAAAAAATGAAATTGATTGAAACAAGGAAACAAAGACCGAAATTGATTGATATTAGTAGTAATTATTAAAAATACCACATCTCTAGTCATCTAACAGATGCTTCTTGTTGCACATTAACCTGTATATGCTTTGGTACATAAGACTAATCTATGTTTTCTTTATCTGATGCATTAGAAAACCCTAGGAGAGAAGATCCAAGACACAATGGTAGGGCACAGTGGGTTAGGTCCACGTGACCTGCTCTCGCCTGAAAGCGGCAGCCTGGTAAGGCAGCTGGAGGTCAGGATCAAAGAGCTGAAAGGGTGGCTGAGAGATACAGAGCTTTTCATCTTCAATTCCTGTCTGAGACAAGAAAATGAAGGAACAATGAATGCTGAGAAACAACTGCAATATTTTAAGGTAATAAAAAAACAATCATAGTTTTCATAGAGAAACTCCTCTTTATGGTAGGATAAAATATTTATCTTATACATAACATAATACAATGCATTTACATATGTAATCATATATTCATATTTTCAGCCTCATTTATGTACTATGTGTTTATTCATGTTGATTTTATTGAACCTTTACAATAATATTTATTCCTTAGACTTTTTGCAAAAGAGAGCTTTAGAAGGCTAATCACACTGCAACCGGAAAAGCAATAGTATTCTGTCATTCTACTTCACTATAAAGCTAAGTTTTGTCATGAAAAGCTTCACTCTGAATTTCACTCCTTATATCAGTTAAATTAATTAATGTGTTGTGTGACCATCAGTTTAATAGCGTATTTCTCTGCCATATGAGTCAAGAATAGCCTATTTGAGGTCACATTTGCAAAGATATAAATTTAGCATACATGAGAAAACATTCAAGTTTGTGGCGAATAGGTATGTGGAAAAAGACATATACACTGTGAGATCTGCATTAATCTAGGCCACATCTTAAGCCTAAGCCTGAAGATTTATGGAAAGGAGGGAAAAGAATTGTAGTCACAATGCTATATTCAGATGGATAAGCTCCTTCAACTGAAGGCCAGCATTCAGCTTTGCAACTGACTTAATGGAGGTTGTATGTTTTGTTCCATTCCCCAAAAGTAGTGGGACCATTTAGGAAAGAGGACTATTAAGTTAGCAAACAAGCCTGGTAGAACCATGCAATTTTCTTCTGTTCATAGCTATCACTTCTAAATAAACCCTCACCTGAATCATCATTACAGGTCACTTTACTCTGCAAGTGATCTTTGACCAAAGAATAAGAAAGGAATCACAAGTAATTGTTGAGCTTTAGAGGTAAAGAGGTTTTTCTCTTCCACTAGTAGTACATCAGGGTGTCTAGAGCAACAGCACTCTTAAGGTGATAGACAATTTATTAAATACTCACCTCAAAGCGCATGTTGCAAACACTTCTAAACACACTTTTTTATACAAGCTTCCAAGAAAACAACAGCAGAAAAATGACTGTCTTCCCAATTAGTCGTTCCTTAACTCTTCCTTTTCCAACCATGGGGATTAGTGAGAAGGTTGTGTCAATGTAGATAAAGTTGGAAGGGTTTTTTTCAGGTTCCTGAGCATGTCCATTTTAATGTAATTTTAAGTTTTCTTATGACATCTTTTTTTTTTTTAATGATTTGTGGTCTTCTGCTAATGGGGGAAAAAAAATCATGCTGATTCTGTTTGTTCTATCAGCAAACTTCAAAGCTAGTGATTATGAAGGACTGTTGATAGACCTGCAGAACTTCGCAGCAATAGATCCATGTTTTCCATAGGAAATGCTGGATGCTTTTTATTTCTGTGGAAAATTATGGCATTTATTTAAGTGCATAACTATGGATTTAAAAATCTAATTTCAGACAAAACTGTTTTTAAATATACATTTATATATATACGGCTAAGACTTTTATATGTGTGTATATATGTATGAACAGAAATACCATAGCGATGTTACTTACATATTTGAAATGTGCATAAATCTCTCAAACGAAATCTTTTAATATCTATATGACGTGATGTCATGCCAAGAGCTCTAGAGATGTTAAACAGGATAGTACCACCCACCATGATGTAACCAGAGTATTTCATTACTCGGTTGATTATCTATTAATTACATAAATAATACATTAATTATTTTCAAAATGGTAGCCATTAGAGTATAAAAAATAATTACCTATCAAATATGGTGAGAGCACATCACTTTGTCATATATATTAAACCATCTTTGTCTCATTAAATCTGAAATCCACTATAAGTAAGTTTTCCATTCTTCACTGATCTCCTGGGGAAGTGTTTAAAAGAGAAAATGGATATAATTAACAATACCGCAATGTATAATACATATATTTGAGAAGGAACATTTAGAACATTTTCAAAAACATTAGCTATGCCACTAGTAGAAAACCTGCTGGGGTTTAGTTTGACTTACTTCCCACTTAACTTAAGAGTTTAACCTTATTACTGCTTTCACCATGGTAAGTGAATCATTGTTTCTTAATGGAAAGTTATTGTGCTGCACCATCCCGATTATACACATAGCCACTGTACACAGAGAAACATTTTTAATAAAATAAACTTAACAATGCTGTTGATTTTCATTCCATAATGTTATGTTTTAAATTACACTTATGCCTCAGGAAAAACAGTTATTTCATTTTTCAGGTGTTTTCCTTTTGTTTTGCAGTTGGAGAATGAATTGAATGTGTAGTTCACATGCAGTTGGGACCCAAGAGCAGAACCATGTGGGGGGAGGAGGGGTTGTTAAATTCATTAGTAGGAAATTATTTTGACAACTTTTTCTTTTATAAAAAATCATGCCATATTAATTTGAGTGTTCTTTTTATTAAAGAATGTACTACTGCATTACTTTTCTTTTGGGATATTGCTGTGCAATAATACTACTTAGCATTTCTATAGTACTGTCCAGTCAAGGACCTGTACATGCTGCGTAAACATTAATGAACTAAGCCCCACTAAACCTTTAAGGTAGGTATTATTATCCCCTTTTTAGAAATGAGGGAAATAGAATGCATGGAGATTAAGTGACTTTTCTAGGTTTCCACAGAAAGTCAGTGGCTGTGTTAGGGTAGAACACAGCTGCAGTGACCCTAATCTTTGGCGCTAACCACAAGGCAGCCCTTCCTTCCTTCCTTCCTTCCTTCCTTCCTTCCTTCCTTCCTTCCTTC
>NW_008824356.1:1478233-1576002 GCF_000699105.1 Pygoscelis adeliae
CTGTTACTTCTTAGTGTATTCCATTTTCATATGTGATGAAAAGAGACTGCTTCCTTGCATTTACCGC
The DNA here is from genome assembly GCF_000699105.1 of Pygoscelis adeliae. Lineage (NCBI taxonomy): Eukaryota > Metazoa > Chordata > Aves > Sphenisciformes > Spheniscidae > Pygoscelis > Pygoscelis adeliae. The sequence continues at coordinate 1,478,301 of NW_008824356.1, forward strand.
TGTTTCTTCTTTATATTCAGAATTCAAATCCTGCTGAGTATGTTTGGCTGATTTTTTTTCCATTATTATTAGCATATTTAGATATTAAAATTACTAGAATATTATTAGTTAAGGACATTACCCAGGTTATGTATGGCCCTGTATTTCTTGGTTTTGTGGAAACTATGTGGTATACTTTGGTCAGCCCAGTGATCTCTGTGGAACACAACGTGCAGCCAGTCTGCAGAGCCATTTTGTTACTCATTCCACCAGCTTTCAGTGCTCCTGGCTGCCTCAAACATTTTCATATTTAGTTATGAAGGAGAGGCACGAACTTTGCTTCAGTCTATAGTGACACTTGCTGGCCATTCCACAGCAGCATTAAGTGAGCTTCCAAGTGTAGCCTAACCCGGGCTCCTGTCGAGAAGGGGGAAAGAGTGAATGCAAGTTGCCCGGCTGTAAAGGGGGAAGCGTGGGTGTCTTACTCCCGGTTTGTTTTCTTCTGTTGCAACATGAAAAACCCATGAATCTGGACTAAGAAAATCAAGAGATTGACTTAAAATTCATGAGATCTTCATAACTACAAACATACATTTATTTTATTTATTCATCCTTTATATTTCTGTTCTGCCTTTCGAGTCCCTTCAGTTCATGTTTTCTAGCTTTTCACTGAAATGATGAGGACCAGAACCAGAAACATACTTTTTAAATGAAATACAAGATTCTCAGGTAAACACATAGTTCTAGCAGCTGAAAGACCTAATGTCATGAGACTAATAATTGGCACAACTCATTTCCTAACCTAATGATGTATGGCAATTTTGTGGGTCAGGAGAGATTTGGAGCAGGAAAGAATGAGGAGCAAAAATAAAAAGAATTCACATTCTTTCATGAAAGTTTTAGTAAATTTCATTTGAGTAAGGTCTAGCCAGAAATTTGTGTGCTTGTTGGCTTTGAAGTAGAAGTGTTCTGCCACATTTGCTTTTATGTGTCTGGGACTTCAAAAAGCATGCTGTTTTCTCTGCAAAATGCCCTCCAAAAGACAGCAAGGGAGCCTAAATAATTAGTCATATATTTCTGTCACTTGCAATAAAACTTATGACTTTAAGTGTTCAGTATAGAGAAATGACCCATCAGCATCAAAAATGTAGTTGTTATGGCTTTGGCTCACAGTCCAGCTACTCAAGAAGAAGCTTAAACTTGCGAATATCTGTCCATCTCAGAATCCCTTCTCAATCACATAGAACTGAGAAACCTTCTGTTGCTTTCAGTAGCAAGATTTAGAAAGGATCCTGTTCTCCTTCCCCTCCAAACTTGGTTTGGAGGGGGAACAGGATTCTCCTGTTCAGAACAGGATTTTAGCAGAGGTTTTCTGCTAAACGGTGTTCTTTGGCAACAATAACGCTGCATTTCATGTAGTTTTCTGATCTGGTTTTATTTGAAGCAATAAGCAACATGCTGTATATACTGTCATACCTGCCTCCTAAATCTGTATTTGGGCCTTTAAAAAAGAGAGACCTGATTTTCAGCAGTACTGAAAGCTTGTGGTTCTCATTGACTTTAGTCGATGTATTCATTAAAGAAATCAGACTGCTTATTCGTACCAAAAAATGTTGGAAATATTTTCTCATTTAATATTTCTAAAAGTCAATGGTCTATTGAATTCCATAGCTAGTAGTATTTGTAGCCATTTCTGTTTGCCTTATAAACAGTGTAAATTATCTGATGCTTGTAACTATTTCTAATGACTAGACTCACTCAGAAGTGTATGTTTTCATCTTCCACTAAATTTGTGACTGAGCATAGCAGATGATGCAATGTCATTTAAAAAAAGGTATTTCTCAGCACCATCTCTTATTTCTCCAATGCCTAAAGGAACTGAACTTTCTGATTAAACAATATAGGTTCCATTGGTAATTAATAATCAATCGGTTAATCAGTTAATACTTCTTATAATGCTTTTCATTTTAACTGAAAAATTTGCATAAGAGTCAGCACTGCACATCTTACAAACAATTATTTATGTGATAATTCTATCACATAAAACACGAGTGAGTTTGGGAGCATATAAGATTATGGCCAAACTGAAATCAAAGAAAAGTATTAACTTTGAGTAAAGGTTTGGAGACTCAGAGATTGGAGAAAAGTGCTGGCTGTTCCTACAGGTGCCAGGAATCGCTTTCGCTACTGCATTTTGGATCCTTTACAATTTTTGGAATGATGTTCCTGGCAGAGCTGCAATCAAAGAATTACAGAAATTCAATGTGCATGTAACAAAAGTATGCAAAACCGTTTCCAATAGAAAGTCCAAAAGAAGTCAAGCAGGATTTAATCCTTTTTATACCTCTAAGACGATAAAAAAGTTGTAATAATTTTAATAAATTTCTCAAAAAGAGTGTGACTTCAGAGCCCTAAATCTTTTCACAGATGAAGAAATGTTTACCCAAATTTTGTTTGGATTAAATTTTAACAAACAGGAAAGCATACAGTATTAAATCTTATGAAAAACAGGTAGGATTCCAAAGTCAAATTTAGCCTGATGCCACTTGCGATGGTTTGAAGCAAACTCAGACTGAATTTACATGACCAACCATCCCAAAGCAGCACTTCTGTAGACCGCTTAAATGAGAAGCCACATCTTTATAGTAAAGCAGCTCTACATATTTTTTGCCAAAAATGTGATATTTTGGCCCTAATGCAATACATGGTTTTATAGCTCTAATTTGATTTTAATATACTCAAATATCAATGCTCAATACTATATATATTCACACACACAGTACTCAAATACTTAACATACTCAAATGTATCTCAAATTTTGATTTAATATACTTACTGAAAGAAAGTTCAGTTTGTGTTTCAGTAAGTTCTCCCTATTTAAGGCAACACTAATACTATTTACAGTTCCCATTTAGGACTAAATATCCCATCTGAGATAGCAGCTTTCATTCCATCATCCCATTTGGACTGTGAAGCTTGAACTGTGAATTCTCTGAGGTTTTTTACATCGTTACTTAGTTTTTAATTACTCAAAATCTCAAAATTAGTCATAAACACTATCTGGTTGTCTAAAACCGTTTTGCCCCAAAAGTGCTCCCTTTGCTGGGGGAAAGAAAGGGACACAGAAGATCTAGCCACCAGGGATGGTTAGATCTGACGTGCTGCAGGGTTCCACACGGATATCATAAAGTATCTGCATGCAGTTCTAATTCAGCAGTGGCAATGGGCTTCTGGACTAAGATTGGGGTGTGGGATGGAGGTTAGTGTAGTAACAGGGAGAACCCTGAGTTCAGCAGAGCTCAGATACAGCAGTACACTGAATCCATTGGTGGAGGAGAGAATAGCCTAGTGGCTATTTTTAGGCTGCTAATTCATATTTTGCTTCCTTCCTAGCTCTATTTTATGAACTGTCCCCTTATTTCTGGTATACCAAGATGATTACCCTGCAGACAGCATAGCCATATGGTAGAGGTATGTTAAAACAGGCTAGTTTTAGATACCTACAGTGCAGAGATCTTGTCTGAGCTTCTTTTATAGTAACTGGGGGGCGGGGGAAAGCACTTTTGGGATGCAATTAATCTGTCCTGTTTTAGGCATCTGGCTACGGAGAAGAGGTACTGTACCTCAGAATACCTGCTTCTAAATGACTAGCTCAGGCTTCAAGTTCTCCATTAACTCAGATGAATCCCACCCAAGGAATCATCAGGAATGTCTTTAAGACTTGAGGGACTTGAAGATGTTGAGGCAACTGCAATCCCAGCTCAGAAAGATTTACTGCTAAAACCTGTGAGGTTCTCCCACACTAACTACAGGCTTATTTCTTTTCCAGAAAAGTTGAGCCCAAATTTTTTTCTCAGCCCTCCTGAATGTGCAATAGGGTGCTTATTTGAACCAGTGCCTTCTTGTTAACTGGAGCTCATGAGAAGGAGGCAATGGGGCTCTTGTCCCTGTCTTTCTTACTGTACTGGGATGGTTTGCATTTCATTCTCATGTCATGATTAGGCTTGTAAGACTTGAGGTCTGACTCAAGCTGACTAACACAGAAGACACCTCGGCTTACAGAGAAAGCTGTCCCAAACTGGCCATTGCAAAGTAAAAATTGCAATTTCATAGTGACAAATGGCTTCCTTCCACATCAATGACATCTGCAGACTTTGGGATATATGTCCCCTCTCAGTCATGGCCTCTTGAAGAATCAGATGTGTAGAAGTGAAAATATCTGACTTGGCTTCTTTTGAGAGAACATTCTCAGCTCCATCATTTATTATTGTCATTATCATTGAAGAGATAATTGATTTTCTTCTTTTGACCCACCCAAATGACTCCCTGAAAATGTGACTGCTTATTGTCCTGCTATTGCCTTGAAGATCTATTTACTGCAAAACCAGAATCTTTCTCTTCTGTTACTACCAACCTGGAAAAGGAAAAGGAAAATGAGAAGGTGGCAAAAGATGACAAAAGAAAAAAAGAAAGAAATATTTCCCCTGAAAATAAGCCAAGATTGTCTTGCACTAATTTACAGTGAGGGTTGGTACTTTGGTTGGCCTCTAAGCTTTATTTCCTTTGTTAGTGATAACGTATAGAAAAACAACTACAGTGTGGACTGGAAATATAAGAGAGAGAACAAAAATTCACTGTACTCTCTCCATTAAGGTCCACTTTGTACTACTGCATGTGATTATACGATTTATTTGATTGTCTATAACTGCCCCTTTGGAGCCATAGCATCACATTTTCAGGTGCAAATCTCTCTGATATTAGTGGATTATTGATTGAATAGTGTTCTCTGGAGCCATTAAATCCTACTAACAAGGTTTTTCTTTAATTGGTGGATCATTGACCTAGTAGACCGTTGCCTAATTCTGGATTCAGTACTGGACAGGTTTCCCAAGTTTCATCTTTGCATGTAAGTTAATAGATCATAGTCCCAACAGGGAATAGTATTATAGATGTGTTAGTACCTTTACTCACACTAAATATAATTTCATACTGCCAGGAAACTCATCGATTTTAGTAGAATTATTTGCAGGGTAAAGTGTAATTCAGTATGAGTAAGAATATGAGTGTAAAAAGAACAGGCCTTCAGTATAGATTCTGAAGTGTTATTGCAATCCTTATCAGATATATTATGTATCAAAAGTATGAGATGTCAGTCAGGAATGGGATTTGCAGACTGGCAACATATTACTAGAGGCAGCAGAGTGGCTTAGATTATGCTTGCTGCATAAAGTCAATGGAAAAAAAAAAGATGTATGTGGATTCCTGTCCTTTGCAGGATTATTCTCTTGCTGGTCTGTTAGGAAAGTGCTGCATTTCCTCACCGCAGAATAAAACTGAAGGCCTGGCCTCTAATCTGGTGGATTTTCTGTGCATTTCGCTAACGGCTGATGATGTAATGTCATTTGTAGTGCACCATCTTTCCCTTTATCACAGTGATGCTTATTTTCATGTTTTGGGCACAATAAGAGGAATCTCGTTATGTTCTCTCGTCTAAGCTTTAGTGAAGGAAAGAAAGCCTGTTTCATGCCCTCTTTGCTTTCATCCTACCTAGTCCTCCTACCCCAATCCTGTTGTCCAGGCAATGGAAGAATGGCAGCTGAAGGTGCAATAATATGAGTAACGCTGAGCCTCTAAGACCATCATACACAAACAGTCACGTCATCCAGACTTTTGGCTTTTTGACAACCCTTAGCTTTTTGACTGCCATTCACAGTTCATCTTGACCACATCACCTGCTTCTGTCCTCACCTAAAATTCTAGCCTTCTCATAGCCCTGGGGCTAAACTCCGCATGTCAAAGCCATGTCTGCCTAACTTGTACAAGAGGCAAGTTAATGTTAATTTAAAATTTAACGTATTTATGCAAACACTTGCCTGAAACTTATTTATACAAGTAAGATACTGAGGTAGGCTAGCCTACTTCAGATACAAGCGAACCTATCTCATCGCAGTGCTGCCTGGCTCTGGTTGGTTCTGCTGCAAGTAACTTCTCTTGTTGGGGACTTTTAGTTTTGTCTTGAGCTGAAACCAAAAAATGTGTGTCTGTGTGTATATTTATCACTAAGATATGGCAAAAGAATGAAAATAATGTTTTTATGTTTTAAAGATATATCCATTCTGAGGATATATCGTTGCTTTTTCGAAATAAGATGAGGAACACCATTTCTAGAAAAGCCTGCTTGCTGTCCTTGTGCATATACAGACACACATGAAAGCACCATAATATATTCTCCTCTGTTTACCCCGGAGCAGCTCAAGCTGTACATTTTTGAATCCAGGCTAAATTTGCTTCACTGACACAAGAAAAAAGCCAAAGGAAATCTTTTTTCCCTTACTCATTAGATGTGTTTATTTTCCCTTTCCTATCACCCTGCCTGTCCTGAAGTCTCCAAAAGATTAGTCTAATTTATTTTATGTTCGCTGCTTTGCCATAAAAAGGTAATAACAATGCACTGCAGGATGTTTTTTTCCTGTAATTCAGAATAGGGTAAATTCTCACTACATTTCGGAATATACCAGGCCCATTGCACAGGGACAGCAAAAATGCATGTCTACCATCTGTGGGGGAACTAGATTAAGAAAGGTACTACATACAATATTAACATCTGAACCTCAGCCAGAGGGTTACAGGTATTGATGTACATCCATGCAAATAAGTTTTTCCTTTAAAGCCTCTTATATAGCTCTGAGGCAGGATACAAAGTTTTAACAGTTTTAACTGTTCATTAAAGATGGCTGAAATTCTGATACCTAATAGTTTTTAGCCAATTGGAGGGGGTTTCTTGGCATCTAAGGTGCGATGTATGTTGAGAAACATCTTGATTTCTTTTAAGCTGTAATTCTAAGTGAATTCCAACAACTGGAAGTAAAGTTGAGCCTAACTTATGCCTCACTTGATTTTGTAAAATTTCCACCTGTACCTTAAGTCATTTAATCTCTTGAATTTCCGCACAAATTCATTTGAAACTCTGCCCAGTGTGGTGATCTAGCAAAAATTTCAAGTTTGTAATGTCTGCTACAGGCAAATGAATTTTTGGGTAGTGTGGTTCAGGATTCATTACAAAAGCAAAACATAACACTGATACTTATCCTACCTGTCTGATGCTTTCCCTTCTTTTATTTTAGCATTTGGGGGGGGGGCAAAAAAGAAACCCTAGCAAATTGTGCCACTTCTTTCAATATTTCTCTGTTGGATCTGTTTCTCTGGAAAGAGAACTTCTCAAATTGAATGAAAAGAGGGCATGAACTGAAGGCATTTATAAACACAAACAGTGCCAGATTAGAAAAATGGATCCTCCTGCCATCGCGTCTGGCTCCTCTGTGTGAATGACTTGGCTTATCCCCTGGAACAAAGTTAACCCCAGCTTTGCAGTGTGTAGTAAATAGCTCTAAAATATTTCAGTGTGAAAATGAATCTAATTAATCCCCTGTACGAAACACAAGAGAAATAAGGCTTGGAAAAGCTACATTGTATTTCAGTAGGGAAGATGCATTTACAACACTGTTTTTCTTTTATTTTTAAAAGTTACCTTCCTGTAATTGCACACTAGTTTAGAGCTAAGATAGGAGAGTCTTAACAGTAATGGGCACTTTTTTAACAGATTATTGCCAAAAGTGCATTCTTTATTCCAGGGAGACACTGTAATAGATACCAGCACTTTAGTAATGATACAAGCAATCTGTAAGCTATTATAGTTTCTTTTATAGTAACTTAATCTTCATATTGTTTTATATGTCTGGAATTTTAATAGTGTTTTTAATTTATGAAGATAAGTATATTACATATTACTAGATACATGGGAATATTAGCTAAATATCAGACCACTGAACTATATTCTAACAAACAAATATTTTGAAGTACTTAAACAAGCATAAGGAATAGAACAAAGATATTAAAGAATGTCGTGCAGATATAATAGCAGCTTTTATGGAATGAGCCCAGAAGCATCTATTCTGGATTGTTACTGTTTTTAATGCATATATTGTACTTCTAGAAAAAAATGGGAAAGAACACGGGTACTTTTAGAATGCTATTTAAAAATGCATATTTTATTTAAAATAAATATATTTACCTAATTAATAAATTTATTTGCATTATTGATTGCAAATAAACACAAATTCCCATGTAATTTTTTAATGCTAATGAAATGAATGAATTAATATAAGCACTTGATTATATGTAGAATGTAAGCGCCTATGTAGATTCTTGAAGCCAGGGCAAAAATGAAGTATTTTTTCCTATTAGTTCATTGCCATTTTTAACATGTATAGAAACAGGCACAGTTCACAAGGAATATAGTGAACTGTGCTCAGACTTGTAAGAGAGATATCGTAACACTTTGCTAAGCAGTGAGTTACAGAGAGATATGATCAGCGTAGCAATTTAGTGGTTGTAACGCTATTAACAGTAGGGCTTTTAAATAAGGAGAACCAGTTTGCTGTTTTGAAAGAAGTCATATTCTATTTTAAACTGTCATTCTGTATTTCTGACTTGCAATTAGACGATATTTCTAAAATGTCAGTCTCAGATTCTGTTGTGACTGTCATCGTAATAAAATGTGACAGCAAAGATATTATATCAATATTTTTTCCATAATTAGCATTAAAGATCTCTCAAGGGTTAAGTAGAAAGGTTTTCCACTGAATGGTCTGCAAGCCTTGTGCCTTTAAAATCTTTTAATATAACCAAGACTGGTGACAACCAGGAGACAAATCTATGAGCAAACCCGTTTGGAGAGAATAGTTTTGTGGTGTGTGATGTATGTTATGTAAATGAGCTTATTAGGACTCTCATCTATTTTATTATTGGTGCCCAATTTAATAGAGGCATTTAAAAAACAATATTTCTGCCTGACTCCTTGAAATGAAGAAGATACATTGATATAATTGAGAGCAAATGATTGCATGTTGTGCCATTTAATCATGTCATTTTTCAATTGCTGTTTTTTGCACTTCACTGCATACTTATAGAATATTTAGCTTCAGTATAGATTAAGTCCCATGGTATGCAACTGAGTAGAGTTCCCACATTAGGTGACATTTTCTTTTAACCTTGAAATCAGCAAAAGCACACAGGTTTGGCAGTATTTTTCTAAAAGATGACAAGTCATCATTCATTTCCTATCTTTGTCATTTAGCTTTTTTATTTTGAGGAATTACTTTCTTACTAATATTTTGGGGGGAATTATTGGGTTTCTTTTTCATTCAGAAAAAGAAATTCTTATTTTCACCATGTGTCCTGTAAAGATGGAATTTGAAATACAGGGATGCATCACCCCGGACAAGAGAAGTTCCAACTGGCGTTGCCATTTCACAGAAAACACTGAAAACTAAATTTTACCCAGCATTTGCGACCATTTTGTTTCCTGTTTTCCCTTTATTGGTGTATTAGTGATGTTAGCCATGATTCTTAAAGTTTTGCATTAGTACTTTTGAAAACTGAAGTGCTGCGTTAGCCAAAAATCAGATCTAAAAAGGCAATTTACTTTTTTTTAAGAGTTGCAGTTTGGGTGTTGTAGTCAGAAGGGTAGCTTCCATTCCCAGATTTGGCCTTAATTTCTGCATCTGGCTGTTGTACTAAATAACAACAGTTCCATCTTCATTTCGTCTTCCATCAGGCAAGAACTGATGTAATAGGAAGGGTATCATTCCCTCCCTCGCATACCCACATCCTGTAACAAGGAGAAAGAGTAAGCCTGTAACAGACCAAGGTTAGACAGAAACTTCCTCTTGGATCTGGTCACTCCAGATTTATCTGCAGTCGAGCTTCTTTCATTTTCCTAAAAACACCCAGTATTGCCCATACACAGAAACACCGCATAAGCCTAGAAATAGCATTTGTCTCAGTATAGCTTGGCATTGCTTCTGAACCTGAAAGCACAAAGAAACTCCATCTGTGTAAGTTACCATTTGTCATCTTCTAACCATTTTCAAAGCTCTGGGCACCTCTACATGGACCTTTATTATTCCTAATTGTAGAGGGAAAGCAAGAAAGATGGAAACGGTTGAAAGAACTTCAGATCACATAAAAATGAGTTCCCCAAACAATACGTAATAAATGATGCTACGAAAATCCTATCTCAACATTTTATGTAGCGATTTTGTGTGGATTATGTGGATTTAAGTGAACGAAACTAATCTTAAACTGACTTCTAAACTATTTTTAAGCACAAGTCGTCCCACTGAATTCACTGAGAACCTTGGTACTTTTAAACGATTGATATTAAACACCTGCTCAAGAACCTTGATGTAACAGTGCTTCAGTGGCCAGCTCATCTACCGTGTCATGTGAGAAAGCCGACTTCCCATCCACGTCCTTCCGTCACGCAGAGCAGGCTGTGCGGCACAGCTCAGGCGCTGATACACTGCAGGAAGGCTGGGGGATGGAGGGGCACTGAGGCCTGAGGGGCTCTAATATTCCTCAACTTCCCACCTTTCTATGCTTCCCACACTCTCTGGCACTGCCTAAAGCCGCACACGTGTTTCTGGTCATATGCCATTCTCTTAAGAGTCACGGAGCTGTGCAGAGCACCTTCTGTTCAGATCATGGCTACTTCCATCCCCATAGATAGTGCCATTAGCCCATGGCTTGGAAAGAGAGTTTGATGTCATTCGACTCAGCAGGGGCTTTTCCAGATGATTTAAGGCATGGTATTAACAAGCTGTGAAAGTAGTTCCAGCTAGCCTTTTTTAGCTACGCGGGCGATAACTTCAAAGCACTGAAAATAGGAGTAGGCAGAGGGAAGAAAAATCTTCCAGGATTCTAACAGCACAGACAGAAATCCTCAGTATGGGAAAATATGACTCATAATAACATTATATTGAATAGCACCTCAGTGTTATCAGGGTATCTGTTGCAAAGCAAAGGACTCAGACACGAAGTCAAGTTCATACACGGCAGCTGCAGTTACTGTGTATACTCTTAGCCTGCAGCAAAAAAAGTCAAATACATTAATTTGAGTTTCGCTGCAAATTATTTAAGTGAATGTTTCTCCCACATTTGCAAAGGTTTGGATTGTATTTACAGTTACCGCAGCTTAACGGACACATGATAGAGTGAGGAACCACAATTGAAAGTGTCTGATCTCTTAATCTATACTTCAGCAAATCTGCACACACAGGAGACTAAGCGAGCGTAAGTGATGCTCCTCAGTCTACTGTTAGATAATTTCCTAATTTTCTGAACTGTCAGGTACTCAGTAGCTTACTGTAGCAGCTGTAGACCATCAGGCCCAAGCCTCAGTAGAGGTACTCATCATCTTTCTTTTCCTTTTTTTTTATTAATCATGAATTATAGCTGTTAATTCACAATGTAGAATGTACCTTGCAAATAACTAAAGTAACCGTGGTCCTGGAAGCATACTTTGCGTGTACAATTGCCATATTGTCAGGTTTTTATAGAAGCATGCCATTTTAACAATAGCAGAACACGGATGGATGTACAACGCTGTGAGATGTCATGTCATAGGATACAGGCAATTATTGTGTCCCTTTAGGACACTGTATACCAGACCCTAATACTGTGTAGATTCATTATTGTTAGTGCTATTATATAGGGTTTAAAGATGTCTTTACTTGATTAAGTTCTCTGGCTTTCAAAGTATTGATGCTATAGCCAACTCTTTCAACACGCTGTTAGATACAAGCACTTCATTCTTCTCCTGTTTAATATTAACCATAATATCATGTAATAAAATTGCAACAAAAGTGCCATAGGCCTAATTGTACTGTCACAGCCATGTAAATCAGAAATAGCTTCAGTAAAGCTACTGTTACTATGCTGGTGTAAAATTGATGTAAATTAGAAATTACTTGGATGCTGTAGCTCTGCTTGCAGATAACACAATGTAAAGGCCTCACTTAAACTCCCATATAATGGCTTATGAGTTAAATACTCCTTACCTCATCATATTATATGATATTGTATCAAAAATGAACAATATTTATAAGGGATGACATAATCAGGTAGATCAAGGTAAGTTAATGTTACGAGGCCAGCTTCCGAGCTGTATTGACTTCCATGAAGTTAATGCAGATCTACACAGATTTGACTGCCATCAGTATATAACTTACCATCACTTCCATAAAACTGAATTGCTTAGCTGTTATACAGTGTAAAATAAGAACTCTGACTTTATCTTTAGATAGATTTTTTGGGTTGGGTTGGGTTGGGGTTTTTCTGATATGATGTTAGGCTAACGAACAACATCAGAAAGGAAATGTGCCAGGCATGGTGGTTACATCAAGAACTATGTAGGTAACTAGTAATAAACGCTAGGAAAATAAATAAGGGCAAGTTCAGGAAACATAAGAGAAAATGCAGCTCTGTTATAAATTGAATAATAAAATTCCTGGTCATATTTTGCCATAAATAGTGGTTTGGGAATTTGTCATTCACCTTATTTAAAATTCAGAAGTATTAAAGGTACAGGGTTCTCTCATTATAGAAGTAATAGAATTCTAGCTATTACAGAGTTAGGGTAATTTAAATAGCTATAGAATGCATTATATCAATAAGTGGAACATCTGTATGAAATGTCCACCTGCTGATATACTGCTCCGTGTACTTTACAATGAAATGTACTTAATCATTTTAAGACGTCTTCTAATGAAGCCTTATCAGGATTAACATTTTGAACACAAATACTTTTAGGCATTAAAACTTCCACTTTAAATGAGATTGCATTGTCTTGTTTACCCTTGTTGATTAATAAGCAATCTGTTAACTGTTAGAACGGCCCAATTGTGCCAGTGAAAGTAGATTAGTAATTCAGCTACGTTTGTGGGTTTAATCATCATTTCTCTTGAAGGCTTTGAATAAAAAAAATCGCTTGCACACTATCCATAGGCAAAGAAAAGGTATATATTTTTCGATGTGTACACCAATGTTTTGCTTCAGACTTTCAGCTTAGTATTATTGATCAAGCACATACTCCCAGCAGCAAAATACTCCTTTGAGGTACAATATTTCTAAGTATAAATTCCAATTTTTAAGGAAAAAGTGATATGAAAATCTGGAACTTGAATTCACTTTCTATAGTATGTTATTGTTTTGCTAATAAAATTCAGGAGGGCAGGTCCTGATTTTTTATCAGTTAACGCTTGTGAACAGCTTTGAGAGATGCGGTGGCTTTTTTTGTTTGCTTATTATGATTAATTGGGAGCTTAAAGGCAAATACCCTGTCTTCAAAAAAGGTGATAGTTCAGATTTTCTCATGGGGTCATGCACTTTCATCCGTGGCATCCCACAGAGGGAAACAGATGTTGGCAAGTTACAATTTAAATTGTCTGGAAAGCTCCCACGTGTGGAACACAGTCCTGTTGAATTCAGGAGTAGCACAGGCCTGTGATAATAGTTGAATACTTGAACCATGCAATACTATAAAAGTATAGGGTCTCAGAAGCTGGGCTGAAGCAGTCATCCTCAGATGCGTTTGTGCCTTGTGTACCCCAGCTTCATAGATATTATTATTAAAACACATTATGAGTTAATAAAATCCTGATTTGAACTTGAATGACGGTAGGGTGTGGTTGTGGATAAAACCATGCTCGAAAGCACCCCATGCCATTACCTGCTTCCAGGTGGTAGATCTCTCTTTAGTTTTGGCATGCAGGATGCATTATTTATACTGCTATTCAATGAGATTCTCGGTGTAGTTACTTAGTTTTCTGGCGTAGAACCAAGATATCCTGGCTTCCATCAATATTCAGCAATACTAGGGCTTAGCGATTGTCTCCCATCATGCAGTTCACGTCAGACTGCATTCTTGGTAGCACTGGAATCGGTATGATGAAATCAATGCAGTGGATAACTCATCTTTAAGAAGGGTACAGTTATCATAGTATTCCTACATTTACTTGAATACGGAACTACCCTGGAAATATTTTATGATAACAAAAAACATCCGTAAAGAATTTTATACTGAATTTTCGCCTTCTTTAAGGTTTCTCCTCTGACAGGGTACCTATGACCCATAATTTCTATTGTTTTTTCTAAAAATATATATATTCTCATTGCATGAATACAATTTTTCCCCCCTTTTTTTCTGAAGAATTTCTGAAGCTGATTACTGTCAGGGTAACTCATTTCAGATGTGTCCCAGTTGAATGAAGAAAAAGGAAGAATAAACCAGTCTACACCATAAAACTTTCAACATTATTGAGACAGTTAGCTATGTATGGCATTTGTTTGAAGGAGACTGAAAGTAGCTTTATTCCTTCTGTGCTATTAGGATTAAGACTCTGTTTATCTGAAAATAAAATATTAAGCTTTGACACTAAGTATGGGAATTTATGGAAGAGCTGAAAAAACTATTTTAAGACAGAAATTGGGCTCCATTAAATATCAGATAATAGTTAATGTTTTAATTTGCAAAGTATTCCATGCTGACATCTGTTGTTTGTCTGTCCTGCAGTCTCTATGCTGTGAGATCAAACAGAGACGTCGTGGGGTAGCCTCTGTGCTGCGATTATGCCAGCACCTCCTGGATGACCAGGAGACCTGCAACCTAAATGCAGATCACCAATCCATGCAGCTGATAATTGTAAACCTTGAGAGGAGGTGGGAAGCCATTGTCATGCAAGCTGTCCAGTGGCAAACAAGGCTACAGAAGAGATTGGAAAAAGACTCGGTGAGTGACGCTTGCTTTAAAAAGATCTCATGTGGTTTCGTTTTTCATGAGAGACACTTTTTCAGTGCAAAACAAACATATTCATCTCAGAGTGTTTTCTTCTGACTGAAGATGCTATTCTTAGTATTTACTGCCAACAAGTGAAGCTTTAGTTTTTCACAAAGCATTGTATTCTATGGACAAAACTGATTAATAAGATAAACTCACAATATACATGTTCTGTCTGCTGGATATTTAATCTCATCACATCTGATCCTGTCAAGTAATGAAAACAATCTTCTCCTGTTGCCATGTTGCTCAGTACCTAACAGAACTGGGCTCAGAGACATATTTCACTGATTGTAAATATATTTCAGAAGAAGTATTTTCTGTGTAAGTAAGACTGGTTTTAATTAGCATCCCAGCAGTAGATGTGTTTTTCACATAGAATGCCATGGGTATGTGATTAATATACAATTCTGTGCTATTTTAATATAAGTAAAATGCATTAATTTGCTTTTATCTCAGGGAAATGATTCCTAAGAGGCAAAACAGCACTCTGCTTAAACCATCCGTTAAGTGGCATAAATTAGACAGGTTTTCTACAGCATAAAACTGTATTACAAAGCAGTATCTACATTTAAACAATAAACCATGGGGGAACAAAATAACCCCTACTGTAACACCATTGACTGTAATGGATGAATTGGCTCAGGATGTTATGTGCTACTATCATAATGCTGAAGTCTGTACACTGCAGCTACATTGACAGCAGTGATAACTCTACGTAGTGCATACACTGAAGAGCCTTGATGAGATTTGAGAACAAGTGGCGTATATTTAGCTTACCTAATTCTTTAGGATTATATCAAGCAAATTAAAGGAAAAAATGCTTGACACTTACATGCTTCCTAACAATTATATGACTAACAGTGAAATATTACTTTTGACTTCTTTTTGTTAAAGTTCCTCTACAAAAATAACAGAAGCTGTAATTCTCTTGATCAGTTACGGTAATGTAGTATGAAGATATACAAGACATTGTTCAGGAACACGTGTCATGGTTTAACCTCAGTCAGTCAGCAACTGAGCACCACACAGCCGCTCACTCACCCCCCCCCCGCCCCCTCCCGGTGGGAGGGGGGAGAGAATTGGAAGAGTAGCAGTGAGAAAAACTCGTGGGTTGAGATAAAAACAGTTTAATAATTGAAATAAAATAATAACAATAATAATAATGTAATAATAATAATAATAATATACAAAACAAATTATGCGCAATGCAATTGCTCACCACCCACCGACCGATGCCCAGCCAGTCCCCCAGCAGCACCCCCCCTGTGGCCAGCTTTCCCCCAGTTTATGTGCTGAGCATGACGTCACATGGTATGGAATGTCCCTTTGGCCAGTCTGGGTCAGCTGTCCTGGCTGTGCCCCCTCCCAGGTTCTTGTGCACCTCCAGCCTTCTCAGTCGGTAGAGCATGGGAAGCTGAAAAGTCCTTGACTAGTGTAAGCACTACCTAGCAACAACTAAAACATCAGTGTGTTATCAACATTGTTCTCATCCCAAATCCAAAACACAGCTACTAGGTACCAGCTACTAGGAAGGAAATTAACTCTATCCCTGCCAAAACCAGGACAACTAGCAGTTCCTGAGCGAAAATACTATTAGTATTAGTTTTAGGGCCAAGAAATGGTGAGTTAGTGAGGAGGATGCTGTGGAGAAGTGCACTGTTGAAGGTAATAATAATCTGTTGCCTGCCTACCTTTATCAAATATTATAAAGTAGGAGTGCTCCTCTGCCTGTTTGGTTTATTGGTTGCTTTGCTTTAGGTACTGAGACAGAAAAGGGGTCTGAGGAAGGAACAAGGTTTTAACAGACTTTAAGGCCAAGTCAAAAGGGGCGTGTCTCTGTATGAGGCAACATGGAAGGAAAACATCATTGAAAAGCAGATGGAGTGTCAACATTGCTGTTCTGAGCATGGGAGTAGTCAACTGGCAATGTAAGAAGTGCAGATAATTGGGGAGAATCAGTTAAGCCCTCAAAAATTTGATCTGGTTGGAAGAAGTGTAAAAATGATGAAGGTACACGTGATCGTACAAGGGCATAGAGAAAATAAAAGATTATTTTTCAGCCTTTCCTTATACATCTATGTGCAGAGAGAGAAGTATCAACTGAAGAGGAATGCTATTGGAAACAACCAGGGAAATCAACTAAGAACTTTCACTATATGACCAGCAGAAAAAGGTCAAATCTTAATGATGCTAAGATTCCTCTCATAGAGCTAGTGAGAGCTGTAGATGTCACCGCTGATGTAGATTACCAGAGGAAGAACAATCATGTTGACAGAGCATGAAGAAAAGAAGAGATTTGGGGAGGACAGGGCAAGAGTTCCATTTTGTCTGTGCTTAGTTTATGTTAATGGACATTAAGGAGAAATTTAACAGACAGGTAGAAGAACAGGGTTAGATGCAAAGGAGTTTACCTGAGCCCTCAGTCCAAAGATGGGAACTGCAGGTATCTGAATGTGTATTATCATCTAAAAAGGAGAAAAGGAAGCAGGTAAAGAAAAAGGTTTGTTCAAGTCCAGCATAAAGCAGACGATGAAGGAAGTACGATTAGCAAAAAAACACAGAGAAGGTAGAAAAAGACTCTAGAGAACAGAAAAATCCAAGGCAGTAGTTTGCTGACAATCTGATCAAGTGGAGTCAAAAGTAAAACAGAAGCTGGTAAAATAAAGGTTGTGAGAAAATGTTACAGAAATTTCAGCGGAAGGAAGGAAGAAACAAAATTAGTGAGGATCCAGAATGAAGCTGAATAGAAACTGGAGGTAGGAGTTTTAAAGAATACATTCACATTTAAATGAGAAGAAAGTCAAGAAATAAAGGAAGACAAATGCCACCTCACCAGTAGCAGAGAGGACAACATTCTGGAGTTTTGATGGTAATGAATCTGGCAGAGCAAGAAATGAGGACAGAATTCAGCAGTGTGGGCAAGTGAATGGGTTAGAAGATAAATATGAGGCTGAGGAATAGAAAAGATTGTTAAACAAGGAAAGAAAACGTAATAGTAAAGCTTTTTAATTCTCTTGAGAAATGCTGGTTATATTTTTGTGGTAGTTCCATCTTCAGAATATTTTTAGTCATATTACTAATATATTACGTTAGTTAGCTCTAGTAAACTGTTGGTTAGTGCTACACAAAATGTTTAATAAGCTGACCAACAGTAGAAAAAAGGGTTGAATTTTGGAGCTTCAAGAACAAGCATATGCAGAATTAGGCAACAGCCAAACCAAAAAATAGTTCTCAGAATCCTGAATTTTATTTGCTAGAGGCTGAGTATCTGCTAGGTCTATAACTGCCCAAGAGAGATTGGACTGGTTTTCTACTGTATTTCTCTAAAAGTTGAAGTACCACAAAGATGGTGAACTGCCTTTTTCATCTACAAAACTTATCATTTTGTTGTAGTAAATATATATCTTCTATTGAACTTGGAAAAGAAACAAGTTGCATTTGTAAGATAGCTTAGAGAGTGCTGAACGGAGGTCCAAGTTACTGTAGTGAAAGCGCATTATCTCCTTTTGCATGTGGGCTGCCGTGTGGAAGCAGTTTGCTGTTTGTAGCTGCAGTTACTCTAAATAAACTGTTATGAGCTAATTAGAGCTTGGTGCTGCTTTTGCAGCAGGAGCGAAGTCTCGTGTTTCTGTTTGGGATTGCAACCGATCAGGAATTGAGGCATAGCGAGGGTATGAGCACTGCACCTTGCTTGATATCCGGATGCTTGGAACTTCACAAGGTGTGTGCTGCTTTGTTCCCACTTGGCCTCAGGTAGTCTGGAGTTATTTGCTGGGCTGAGTTGCCTTTCACCGGGCAGGGGGTGTACCATTCTTTCTGCTCAGAAATGGTAGTCATTTAGAGCTATCATGATGCTCATCTAATTTTCACCGTGGGCTGTTTTGTTTTGGAACCTCTCATCCTAGGCTTGTTTATAATAATATGATTCTTTGAAGTATGTCAGTATCTACAAGTTTCTCATGTTGATAGAACTATGTGTATTCTCAACATTTAAAGATGCCCCAGCCACTGCAGGATTCAGGTTTCTTTGTCTTCCCTGGCCTGAGTTGGCATATTCTAGCCTTCCTTTTCACTCAGTTCCTGTGTAGTCATTTCTTGGGTAGGTACCAGGACTGTTTCTTCTGCTTCCCTATCTCTGTATTTGATGGTGTGCCAGTCTTGGCACATAAACAGTATCCCTTGGTAACAAGTCTTTATTTGTGGTTGCCCACAAAATACTGTAATTTATGAAAACAAATGAGGTGTTTTTATACCCTGATGGCATCTGACTCATTCATGGCATCTGACTTGCTGACAGTAAAGAAGATAGCCCAAATGATTATATTGCCTCATATAAGTACAAGAGTCACTTGCATCTTCTACTGTCTTCTTAATTTCTGTACTGGGATCTTCCTTTGTCCTGTTTCTGCCCCTTGCTACATTCAGTCACTTATCTGGGCCACTTATAGCATTACAACGGTGTGCTGGAATTAACCACAAAAAGCTTTTAGGTTTCTTTTGAATTGTTTGCCTTCATTGATGGTTTTCAGCAGTGTTTAATTTTGCTCAACTTTTGCAATAGCGGGCACCATAAATTTACAAATAACAAGAAGATATTAATATGTATAACAAACATCTAAAGTCTGGTAAAAGATGTCCTTCTCATAAACCAAAAGTTATGTCTAGAATGTGAAATTATCAATAAGAATCACTCCAGAAGGATGAAATGTAGTTAGATTCAGTAGGTTAATCTAGCTATAAAGAATGAAGTATTCATACAATGAAAAAGACAAAGATTACTTTTAAAAAACAGTAGGACACTTGTCTGTTACTGGAAGCAGTCCTAATCTGTTTTAGCAAAAGAGGTTTTTATTTCCCCCATCTGTTTTTTTTGTGGTAAATTCTTTTCCCCCAGATTTATCATTCCATAGTTTGCTGATATAATGTTATATGTCACCTAAATTTTAGCTTCAGAATTACACAGATGCCTTATAGTTTGCCTAACAAGACCCTGCTGGCAATCATCTTAAAAGAAAAAGGAGTCTGTCTGGCAATTGCAACAGCAATAGCAACAATCTTTAGTCAACTAAACCCAAAATTGCCATCTAAAATTCCTGCTCAACAGCTGGAGAAGCTTTAACTCACTATGCACTTTCTTTTAGAGGGTCTAGTCTACTTGAAAGACTGAACAGTTAAAAAAGGATTTGGGACAGACTCAGTCATGGTCATGCCCACAAGTTTATAACAGTTAAGTCAAAGGGGGAATATGTATGTTGTTTTATGCAGGTTTTTTTGATCTTTTGCTCAGCCAGTGGTATACCCAATATAAGTTATGCATTTAGCCTCAGTGGATTATTCCGGCAGCTACAGATGTTCACAGTTTGGGGACGTCCTGTCCAGGTCAGAGATGTCTCTGTATGGAAAGCTACAATGAGGTGACCATGAAAATTCACTTTTATGGGACTGTTTTACCAATACAGTATATAAAACTGTTGTACTGCTATGGCTGAGAGAGAAAAAAACCTGTGGTTTCTAATGGATTTTACTTCTTAAGTTGCAATTCAATATTCCTGCCTTTTTGGTGACTGGAGAAACTGCTTTTTCTCCAGACTGCTCATTCATTGAATGAGGAACATATCTGTTTTATGGAGCAGACAACCTCTTTTCTTATTCAACAGAGAGGGCTAATTATTGAAGGGACAGTATTAATCATGCTTTTAAAATGCAGATTTTGAGCTAAGGCAATTTGGGTTAAGGTGCTGTAATTCTCACATTGTCCTGAAAATGTATGAAATATTCATTTGTCTGATCACTAAGTTCACTACTATGCTTCATGAAAAAGAAAAAGAATTTATTTCTCTTGTTCTCCTGAGTCATCCCATGTGTACACTACACTGTATGTCCAGCAAAACCCCCATCTGTATTGGCTTGAAAGTATGCTGTACATCCAGCCACATAATTGAAAATAATAAGGCCACAATAAATGGTATGGCCTTGGGGTATAACACCCAAGGGATTCAATTGGTGTCGCTTTGCATGAATGTCCATGCATCATGGTAATTGAGGTAACATAACCAATTACCACATTTTAATTAGAGTTGTAAGGACTTGGGAAAATCTGCAATGGTGAGACAGCTCACTTAAAAAAAAAAAAAAAAGCACCTCTCTTTTTTCTACAAGCTTGTTTCTAGGAGGTAAAGAGCCTCCTTAAAGCTCTCTTTAGGATTTTTTCCAACTTCCTCTTGGTTTCATTCTTTATAATGCACTTTGAAAAACAAGTTGTTTAAAAATACTATATTGCTTCTGATCTGGTATCTTTATCCCTTTTGTCTATTTATCTGTTTCTGTGATGCTTTCTGGAAAATAAAACAGTTTTTAATAATGCTAGGCATGGTGTCTCCCCTTCACTTCTCTATATTTAATTCACTGGTGCAATATTTTTTCAAGCCATGGACTGACACTTGTTCTAAGCTTAAAAAAAACAAACAACAAAAAAACTGCCTTCAGAGGTAAAAAATGAATTTGTCACTGTTCAGTTATTTGTTGGATAGCTTCACTAAACAAAAACTTTGTTTCTGAAAGATTCTTATTTTATCACAAGCCATTATTTTGTAAGGTGGGATCTAGCTAAAAATCTTGCCTAAAATTTAAAAGTTCATCAGAAGTGCCTAATACAGCAAAGTACTAAGTGATGATTAACTTAATTGGCTGAGGAGGGCACGCTACATGTTGTAAAGTGCGGAACACCTATTACATGACCTAGCCCTCCAAAGTAATTATTTAATGACTTACGTTTGAACCTTTACAAATTGTTCTTTTCATTATCTATCACAAGTCATTTTTGTTTTGATATTGGACCTCGTCATAGTGTAGCGTATGACAGTACAATCTTGATTGCTTGTATTTTTCAGTCATCTTGTTTTACTCATATTTCAACGCTGAAAACTGCTCACTTTGGTGCTTCCTTAAAATGTGTATTTTTTAAGTGAATGGATGTTTGATCGTAGTCTGTAATGTGATGCACCATCCTTGTAGTTGAGGTGCGTGTGTTTTTGAGCTTCGGGGTTGCACTGCATGCCTGATTTGTGACATGGAATAATTATCTGTAGGATCTAAAAGGAAGTTACATAAATGGTGAACATAGGTCTAAATTTTTCTTGGCCTTTAATTGAAAATAGGTGATATGCCCCACATTCTTGCAAGCAATTCTATATTTCTCATAATTTTCTTGAAGACCAGACGTAGTTATGATGGCAGCCATCATGGCAGTATGCAGAGTCTGGATGATCTGGCAAAACTAAAGCTGGTAAAATCATTCTTGTTGAGCAGATCTTGGTACAAAATTGCAGACTCAGTGGAGTTTAGTCAAAATTAATTAAAAATTCAGATACATGCTGTGTTATATTCTTGAGAAAATCTCCTGAGTGGTCACCTGCAGTGGTAGCTTTTCAGAGTGAATAGAAAGAAAAAAAGAATACATTTAAGTCTTTCCAAAGAGGTCTCTTCTCCATCCTCACAGACTGCAAAAATTTCTGTCACAACTAACTAACAGTTTAGGGCAACAATCCAGAGATGAAATACTTCATGCAACATTACCAATCTGCTAAATTGTTCAGCTGTTTCCCTCACCTCTGGCAGATGTTGTCATGTTTTGCCACGGCTTTGTAAAATAATAGAAAGCCCAATGGGTATATTCAAATTCATAACCCCAGCGAAACCAGAACAAATTCCAGTCCACTGAGAGAGCAGACCCTCAGAGGTGATCATCTGAGCTCACTGCCACCAAGTCATACTTTTAGCTGTTGCTCTGATTTTAATCACTTTGTGGGACTCTTTGGTTGTTGGTTGGATTAGGCAAGGAGATGCTAATGGTTAATCCAGACTCCAGAGACTAAAGCAGACCATAGTAAGCCTGAGCTCTCCCCCTGGAGAGGATGGAAAGTAAAGGTACATACTCCTAACTTTCTCTAGAGTCCCAGAAGGTGATTTGGGAGTAGGCTGAACAGTTAAGGTTGAGAGCCAATGTACTCACCTATTCTACCTTGTTGCTTGTGTGACCTTCTTTTCTGTTAATGAAAAGGGAGCACTGCATAGAAAGTCTTCACGTGTAGCACAGTTTCAGTGCGGACAATGCTAGGAATGGCTTTCCTGTGGAGCCTCTTCCAGTGCTCCATAAGGTGAACCACCTGAAACAGAAAGAGTAGTTCAGCATTCTTGCTCTTTCAATCCTTTTCTCTGCACTGAAATTTCCAGACATACAACATTTCCTGCTAATGTTGATGGTGTCGATTACATATGAATTTGTAGTTTCCATTATAATGAAACCTACAAAAACATTTCTTGCAGCTTGTTCAACCACAATCCTACAGTAGCAGGTTTTGATTATCTCCTGGTTTTGGCAGGGATAGAGTTAATTTCCTTCCTAGTAGCTGGTACAGTGCTGTGTTTTGGATTTGGGATGAGAACAATGTTGATAACACACTGATGTTTTAGTTGTTGCTAGGTAGTGCTTACACTAGCCAAGGACTTTTCAGCTTCCCATGCTCTGCCGACTGAGAAGGCTGGAGGTGCACAAGAAGCTGGGAGAGGGCACAGCCAAACTGGCCAAAGGGACATTCCATACCATGTGACGTCATGCTCAGTACATAAACTGGGGAAAGCTGGCTGGGGGGGCCGCTGTTCGGAGACTGGCTGGGCATCAGTCGGGGGGTGGTGAGCAATTGCACTGTGCATCACTTGCTTTCTGTATTATTGTTATTATTACATTATTATTATTGTTATTATTATTTTATTTCAATTATTAAACTGTTTTTATCTCAACCTATGAGTTTTTCTCACTTTCACTCTTCAATTCTCTCCCCCATCCCACCGGGTGGGGGGAGTGAGTGAGCGGCTGTGTGGTGCTCAGTTGCCCACAGAGGTTAAACCACAACAAGATCACCATCCACCACAACTGGTGTGAATATACTTCTCTGAGATGCATGTTCCTCTTCTGTGACTTCCTGCTAATTCTTCAGACGCATTTAGTTTCTTTGCCCTTTCCAGGGTACCCAGTAAACTTTGTAACATGAGAGGTGAAAGTTACTTTTTTGTTGTTGGCGTGAGCAGAGGAAGATAAATGAAATTACATTAAAAGTAAAGAGTTATTTTAATGAGAAAATCAATTGCTGCAATACTTAATTACCCAAAGCTCCCTTTGATTTTTTTTTCCTCACAAAGCACACAATATTTCTGCGCAGTATTTGAAATTTACTTGCTTTTTTAGAAGACAGGTTTCTTTATGAAACTGGGAATGCTTCATAATGGCTGATCATGGTTTTAAACAAAAAGGCTACAAAAGCAAAATAAATAAAACATATATTTCCCAGTATTATTTTTAAACCAAACTTGGTTGCTTGATCACGTATAACTACTGTCCACAGCTCTTACTACAGCAAAAAACTGACTTCAGGTATTCAAAGCAGAAAACATCATGATCACAGTGTTACAGGACTAGGTTCCTGGTGTTATAATTAGCTCAAAGCATAGTGTCTGAACTGGGTATAAAATACTGTGTCTGTACTAATGTTTTTAGTAGTATCCTGTGAGCAGTCTGTTTCAGTGACTGACAAGTCTTCTCTTTAAGTCACAGATACTTTGAATTTTTTTATGCTCTATTATATTAGGGGAAGAATTACATAAACGTGCTGGCTCAGTGCCACGAAGTTTTGTATATACATCTATATATTTATATTTTAAAAGGATTACTTCTTTGGACTTCTTTTGTATTTCTTTTCTGGTTAATGCAGTTTTATTCTGTTCAAATGTATAAATTCAGAGAGAGGAAAAATCCACATATTTTAAAGTTTCTTAAACACTAAACTGTTGCATCTCAGGAACTTTAAGGCTGGTCAGTTGTGCTGTGTTATCCAGTAAGAAGCTGGAAATCTTTTCTTTTGGGGATATACAAAGCTTCTGTGTTCATCCATGAGGCCAGAAGATACTTCTGTTTCTCAGCTATCTACTGGCGACCCTGTTTCAGACTGGTGCTGTTTTGTAGTTGGGTGAGGGAATTTCATAGCTGGTAGAAAGTTGGTAATGCTTCTCTGCTGATCTGGTTTTTTTAAATGGTTGGTGTTTACAAACCCTCAAGAGATTTAGAATGCCAGTGAGGCCTTCAAAATGTCAGTTTATCACACGGCTCTCTAATTCAACGTATGATCATGAAAACACTGTCCTATCTCTCATGGGTAATAGCATTTGACTCTCATTGGTGGTGTATCTAACATTCTTAATTTATTTGCATTTATAGATAACTACAATATTAGTAAATCAACTTGCCACAATTCTTTAAAATAAATATTCATCAAGTAATTACAAAAATTCAGGTTTTGGGACAGCAGAATTCAATCCTGTAAAATCTAGAAATGTGAGCTTTAAAACTTTATAATGGGAAAAGTCAACATCACAGTAGCAGGTTTAGGTTTTTATAGTGTGGTGGCATATATTCTAGCAACCACCTGTCAATCTATTCATCTTTTTTTCTGTGCTACATATTAGATAATGGTTGAAACAGTGTGAGTAAAACACTTTCCACAGCTTTGATAAAAAGGCATTCCCTGCTCCTGAAATGTTCATTAGAATGGTAAGATCTGTAAAATCTTCGAGCGAATTCTCAAGAATAATCAGTTTTAGTAGGAAAATAGGTAATATTTAGAAATTGGAAATCTGATGTTTCCAATGCATGCAGATGCCGAAAGAAGTGTCAAATACCATTTAAATGGCAAAAATAACTCATTTAAAAAAAAAAAAAAAAGAGAAAATGGCTAGGTTTTTATTTTCAAGGACAGAGATCTTCTTTCAAAAGAACTCACTTCCTATTTAGGCACTTAAGTATAGGGCCAGATATTTAAAGGTGTTCAGCAGATAGCAACCCTCATTGCAGTGCATTGTGTTCAGATTACAGGATGAAGTCAGTGTTTTATTCAGATGCCTAATATCCACTAGTCATAAGATCATGACTCAGGCCAGCATTGTTTAAAAAATTAGAAAATTAGAGTAAGGGAAAAGAGACAAGTCAGAAACTTGTGATTTTTTAATTAATTTAATGACTTGTTGCACTGCATGTCTAATGACCCCTGTTCTGCAAGGAATGGTATGTGAGTGTAATTGAAGCTAATTTTCTCATATTTTGTTTCAAGAGTTCTCAAACAAAATAATTTTTAGAAAGAGAGGAAGAAACCTTATTTTCTAACAGCTTGTACAGCAGTTATTTCCATCTTACGAGGGTCTTCCATATTGGATGATAGGGTTGCAATCCTCCAGCCATTATGGAAATGTATTTGCAGGATCTTCAGTAAATATATGCATAATCAGTGCTTCATTGTTCAATATTATAGGATGTTCTAGGAGCTGCATCAGCTGTAAGCAGACAGGAATACAATAAAAAACTATTTTAAAAATGCATGAAAATAAATAAGGTACAATTATTCACTCTTTTTCTTAACAAGCAAAGTAAAAGGTACCCAATGAAATTATCAGGCAGGAGATGTACAACAATCAAAAGGGTATAGTCTTTTCATTCAGTTCATAATAAAATGGAAACTTGTTCCTACAGGATGTTGTGGATAGCAAAAATACAAATGAGTTCAGTAAGTAATTAGACAAATTAATGGAGGAGACATCAATTAATGCTTATTAAATTCCAACTCGGAAAGTCCCCACAGACTGGCTTCTCAAATTTGGGATGGCAGCTTCTATACCATTCTATGTGTTTGCAGATATTTTAACTTTTCCATAAACATTCATTGCTGGCCACTGCAGGAGATGGACTCAGCTGAATGGACTGTTCATCTCACCCAAAAGGACAGATGCTTTTTGAAAGCACATGAACTTGCAGATTTGAAGGTCTACCTATACTATATTTTTATGTATAGCAAAGAACTTTTAAGGAATGCTTAAAGAGTTTTCATTGTATTTGTTTTTTTCACTATTTCCAAAGACTGGGATGTGGTCATTTACGTAGTCTGCTTTCACCAGAACAAAACTTTGAAGAAGGTAGCCACTTAACAGTTTTTCAAGATATTTATAGCACATTTTTCTGTTAAATATACAGAAAATATAATACATACATCTACCTAATATTTAAATATCTACATACATTTATGTGTCTGAGGTACTATAATATACATTAAATAATAAAATGTAAATCTTTAGCAATGATCTGAATTTCATTTCTCCTTACATATAAGACGTTCGTGTCATCGTTGTAGCTCTAATCCATATTCAGGTCTTCGTGTTTGGCGTGCAGTAATATGTAAATTACCTAGCCAGCTGCATTAAGCAGTGTTTGTTTATTCTATTTCTTTTGGCATAGCATATAACTGAATTTCTGCCAAAAATGTGGCTGCTTCAGGGAACACTGTTCAAGTAGAAGGAAGTTTTGAAAGGAAACGCACATCATAAGTCTTTACTCTGTGAAACAGTAAAATCAAAACAAACTTTCTGTTCATAAAAGTATCTATATTAATGTAAAATAATGGGCTTGTAAAATACAATGAGCGAACTGAATCTTTTTAGAACACTCTGTTTACATTGGCTTTCTAAACAAGAATACAATAGTAAGAGGCAGTGATTTTTTCATACATGGGAAGGGTGACTAAAACTGGTGATACGTGAAAATGGAAAGTTAAAGAGAAATTATTTTAAAATGGCATATTAATCTCCCCTAACACATAGCATTTAAATGCATTTAAATTTAGAAAACAGTGAAGTTTAAGTGTTAAAAAAATTGCATTAATGATGCATAGAGCTATCTACTTATGCTGGCAGTCCTTTCAGTCTTCCAGTCTGACACTTCCTTTTTTATCCAGCCAGCTAATTTCCCCTCTTTTGTGAGGAGTAACTGTTTTCACACTAGTGCTTACCCAGCAAGCCTCCTCGTTGTTTCATGGTTAATTATCTTCTTGAGCTTCACCTTCTCGAGTGAAGGGAGAAAGACTGGGCCTCCCCACAGCTCTAATAAAAGCTAGGTTTTAGAGATGCACTGTGTGAATAAATGCAGTGTCTGATCTACCAACACAATAAATGAGTTCCTAAACTTTATGGAGTCACAGCTCATCCAGCAGGTTTACTGAACAATGCAGAAAGACACTTTATTTTAAAAATCCTTTTTTATTTTAAAAGGGGGGAGGAATATTGCTTCAGTGTGAAACCAAATACCATAAACTGTTCCAAAATCTCTAAGCATTACACAAAAGGTGCATGTCAAACATGCAGTTTCAGTACAAACCTGAGCTGCTGCATGAAAGACTTTGAGCTCTATCCTTTAAAGTTGTATATTAACAACACATATTAATAATGTTAATACTAATAGCCCTGTGACCCTCAGTTATTACACCACTTTGTAAACTCTTAGTACTCATTGGACGTTTTGTGCCTCACCAGAACTGAAAATAGTCATTGTGGATAGACTTAAATCTTCAGTTTATGTTCCAATTTGAACCCAAGTTTAGACGGTGTAACATTTAAAATAAACTCCCCTGTAATAGAAGAAAGTTGAACAATGGCAATAGTGGTTTTGTAATAATGAGGTACTCCCCATTGTAATTTTGTACTCAGCCAAACTAAGGCAGGCAAATATAAACCTCTCACCATAACAAGAACTAGTTGTCTATTACTTTGTCTTCTTCTGAGTGAACTTCTACAAAGTATGCTTATATTAAATCATTTCTCAAGTGACCAAACCAAAGTGTGCATATAACACTGGCACTTGAGACATTGCACAGGATCTATTCGACATACTAGATTAGACTGAAAATTCCAATCCTTTTTTCCAGCCAGCTCCAGGGCTGTGTTGGCATCTATTATGTACAGAGAAAACTACAAACTTCATCACTTACCAGTGATGGAGACAAGGAAAAAAATCTGCAAGTTCAAGGATGAGATGATCTTAGTGAAAGAGCTCTGCTTAGGGACCTCTTATACTTGGAGATAAGGCCAGTGTTTCTATTTTGCAACATTTGAAAAGCAGCTCTTTTGAGACATGGGCTGTGTAATGGCAAGGAACAGTTGTATTGTTGTAGCCTCAAGGTGCTTACCACTGTCATTTTGATTCATCACCAGGACAACTCTCTGCCACTTACTGACAACTGTGGTGTTTAACTTAACACTTGGAAATCCAAAGGTAGGCAGACTGTGCAAGTAGTTATAATATGCAGCATTCTTCTAGCCTTTGACTTCACAATACTTGCTTATTGACTCCCCCCTAGCCAATATCCCAAATTTACAGATGGTGAATCAATGAATTCAGGAAGTGCCTGAACTGAGATTATGAAAAAATTGTGTTGAAAATTTAAATAGCGGGAAAAAAGAGTCCATTCTCTTTGATAACATGAATTAGGCTAAATTTGGTAGTCTCTCAACTGCTTCATGAGGAGCAGAAACTGATGACAGAGCCAGATATTCTTCATGCAGTCCTGTTACTCATAAATAATAGATAAAGTCTCCCTCCAGTATACAGGAAGAATTTTTATTTAGAAATTCAAGCCTCTCTCCTCCAGCTCTTAGTGAGAAAACTATCTTTCTAGGTTTCTCCTCAGGTCAAGCTCCCAAGGGCTTATGTCCCATTCTTTTGTACCTTATATCTACCTGTTTCTATGGTGATTCTAACTCTTTAGTGTTTCTCACAAACACTCATTTCTGCTGAAACAAAGCTCTTAAAAACTGTGATTCCAGATGTCCTGATGTCCCTGTTGTAGGTTGGAGAATGCTGTTGCGTCTACTGAGTCCATTTATAGTGTCCACTGAGTTGTTCTGGTTTAACTGAGAGTACACTATCAAAGGAGTACCAGTTCCAATATAAATGATACTAAACTGAAAGTATTCTTAACCAGTATGCAGACCTCTTAACTAGTACAAAGACAAAAAATAGTGATTTCATTGTAGCTGTAGCTATGCTAGTACAAATTTGTTCATGAGCATCTGAATGCAGAATGCAACTGATTTGCCATCAATACAGGCGTACCAGTGAAAAATTGTGCTGAAGTTCTGCAGTGTAGACAAGCAATAGTTAAACCTGTTTAAGCATAGTCAGTTCCACAGATTTCCTGGTTTTGGTGGATTTTTTTGTCTTAACCATAAAGACTGATCTTTGGGTCAAATTCTGAGACTTGGCATGGATGAACTCCCACCAACTTGCATAGGCATGCATCTGAGGTGGAGTGCCAGGATTTGTTCTTTTCTGAACGAGGTGTGCATGGCAACATTTTGAGTTTGGGTAAAGCTAGAAATGTTTTTCTAAGAGTTTCATAAAGGGCTTGTGTTGGATTCTTGCACAAAGAAAATCATATATTCTTCTGAAGTAAAGGGGAGACTGAAATGACATTCAAGGGCGAAAAATCCTGTCATGTAACCTCTTGACAGATGAAAAGAAAACTACAAAGCAGCAAAAACAACAGTCAGTAAAATATGCCATGTAGCCAGGTTTTCTCATCACAAAAAAAGCAAAAAAAAAAGCCCAAATACACAACTTGGAATATAGGTCTGGGATTGTAAACCTATTTGGATGACAATATGATTCGATATAAAAATGTTATAGATGTTATTCTGCTCTCTAGTAACATTTAAAGGGCTTCTTCGGCAAATGAGAACCAGAGATGTTAGAAAGCCATATGAGGATACGGTGGCAAAAAAGGAGGCTGCTGCTTCCATAGAGGCTGGAAAAGGAGTAATGGGTAGTGTGTTAGCAGCGGTGCTCTGGGCATAGCACAGGGACTAAACATGTTGAGTCCCTGCTTTTGCCTTGATCTGTGATAGAAGTTAGTTCCTGCAGGCCTTCTGCTGACACGGCTCACCTTCTGCTCCAGCCTGTCTTGTCTGCACCGACTGGTGTGTGGTGGAGGGGCTGGAGCCTTTCACTCTTTCTTTTGGCCATCTGGTACTGCAGGCAGCTTACCAAGAAAGTTAGAAGACCCTCACAGGACTCATGTGGAGGCACGACTGACCCCAGAGTGTTACCTAGCATCATCAAGTGACATTTAAATAGCAGAAGAATGGCCAATTTCTCTGACTTTTTAAAACACCTCCACTACTAGTAGGGACTAATAGTTTTCAGCTGGGCATCTTCTTAAAATGTCACTGCAGTTATTTCATCTGTTGCTTAGAAGATGTGCCCACAAAACTGCTATCATGACAAAGAAGATTATCAGTTTTAAAACCTGGATATGACAATCCTATCCTCTAGAATTTTCTTTCTGAGCATTACCAGAGAACTTCAAACATCGTCATAAAGACAGGTACCTGAGCAATGGTGGAACCTCAGTTGTTCCCATAAGACCTAGCCTGCACTGAGATCCTTGCAGGTGACATCTGTGACTGCAGAGAGCAGAGGTGAAGTCAGAGGTGAAGTTTTAGCCTGGAGAAAAGGAGACTGAGGGGAGACCTCATCGCTCTCTACAACTACCTGAAAGGAGGCTGTAGCGAGGTGGGTGTCGGTCTCTTTTCCCAAGTAACAAGCAATAGGACGAGAGGAAATGGCCTCAAGTTGCGCCAGGGGAGGTTTAGATTGGACATGAGGAAAAATGTCTTTACTGAAAGAGTGGTTAAACATTGGAACAGGCTGCCCAGGGAAGTGGTTGAGTCACCATCCCTGGAAGTATTTAAAAGACGTGTAGATGAGGCGCTTAGGGACATGGTTTAGTGGGCATGGTGGTGTTGGGTTGACGGTTGGACTCAATGATCTTGGAGGTCTCTTCCAACCTTAATGATTCTATGATTCTATGATTCTATGAAGTCAGTGTCCTTCCTGTGGTACAGGAATCTGTACATACAACCACCCATGTAGGACCCTGGCAATACCTGTAAGCATTCATAACGCCTAACAGAAAAGCACAGGTTCTGCCTGTGCAGGACTGAGCATACTATTTCATCAATGGAGGCAATAATGATTGTAAAATGAAGCAAGAGAAAGTATGAACCACAGTTTTGGATCTTATTTTCTCAGGAAATACTCATATACCTTCTTTTAACTGCAATTATAACAAATACGTATGTTCATGATCAGTTTCTCTAGTGATCTGTGATAAAGCGTACCACTTCCATACATTTTGAGACCATATTGTAATGTGCAGGTCACTTCAGTATTATGCACATGGAATATTAGGCATATGCTTATGCATATTAAAACGTTAGTGTTGGGAAATGGGGACGGTTTTCTTGTTGGCTATGGTATAGGGAACCCCATTTAGAAAATGAACTTAAGTGAAGCAGAGGTGAAGTGGGTACTGTACACATGACTATTTCCCTCAGCAGAAGTACTTGGCATGCTTGCATTTTCCAAAAGACAAAATCATGTTTGTCTTCCTTGAATGTGCACACATTCCTGGAGATGGGGGATGGTTTTCTTTCTTTCTCTTTCTTTTTCCCCTGGCCCCTAAGTGCAGTTCAGTTTGGATAATTTGTCCACAGCAACTGAAGGATATGTTGCAGGGGAGGGAGGAACAGAGTTTGTATTTATTATTGTAAAAGCTCTTTTTTTCATGTTAATTCCTTTAAAAAAGTATAATGGTACGTAGGGGTTACATTACAGGCCTGTTTCACCAACACAAAGTATCTGTACTGGAGTAGCACATGCAAATGAAGCCGAAACAGAGAATCATTGTTTAATAAAATTTGCTGCAGAAAAAGCGAAACTATCCGTGTTTTAGTAAAGGAAACAAATGAAAAAATGCATTTTTGAGACTTATCCTTAAAGAGCACTGGGGTTAAGGAAATGTCTTTATTTGGCTTAATAGTCTTATTTCTTCCCATTGACATTTTCAGCAGATTAACAGTTTAACCATTAAACACCAACCCTACAAGCATTTAAGTGCACACCTAACTTTACCCACATGAGTTATCCCACTGAAATGGGAATACTGTCCTGAGCAAAATAGTTCAGGGTTCAAATTAGGAATAGCCAAACTCCTTAAAGCAGCACTTTCAAATACATTACAATTAATTCAACCTCTCACTCTTCTGAGTCTGTAATTTAATTGGTTCTTGGCTTAATTATATTAGAAACTTTTCATGCAACAGCAAATGCTTCCTAAGTGTTGCTTATCTAGTGGTAATATTTTAAAAATAGGAATATGCATAATATAGTGCATCTTCTTGTTCTTATTCCATTGTTATTTTTTTACTTGCTTGGTCAAAACTATATACCTTCTTTTACTGTGTACCATGTGACCATCAAGATCTACTCTAGACGTAGTCATATTTAGTGACTTTATAACAATAAAGTCACTCTGACCTACTTTAAAGATAACTATTTTTAGAAAGATGACATATAGACACACACACATGCATATATGTGTATGTGTATTTATACACATACACTCTTGCACATATAAAAAACTAGTTTCTAAATTCCAGGAAATTTAGTACAATCAGTTACACCAGCTGGTATCCAAAGAATTTTTGCCAGACAGAACGGTACCTTTGCAGCAAGTTTTATCACAGACTTCAGCAAGGCCAAGACTTAAGAGTCAGCATACAGGGCTCACCCCACTGGAGTCTGAAGCTCTGTAGCACACTCAAAGCTCCTCTTTAATTGTAGCCTTTCTTACATGTGGAGATCATCATGTCTGTCTGTGACAGACCCCTTTCTTGTTGGGAATTTGTGGTTCAAGGAGTGATACCTTGAACCAGGCTAGGTAGAACATCTTTTGGAGTGTGTAAGTGCAAACTCTGTAAGAGAGCCACATTCATCATTAACTGAAATGGGATAAAAAATACGGTGCGGCTCTCACACTAGTAAAGTTTTCCCAATTGGAAATGGCAATAAAAGATTTGTCTGCTTTGTGTAAAAGATGCATTGTGCAATACTATACAGTTCTTCGGAGTGAAAAACAAGACAGACAGGAGAAGAAACAACAGCATTTTTTCCCAGTAAAGTGAGCAATCAGAATTTAGCTCTGACACCAGCTGAAGCTGACACTTACGATGTTGTACCTCCCATCCTCTGCATAACACTAAGTAAAGGATCAGTTTGGGGAATTTTAAATTTTCTGTAGGCAAGACCTAATAATCTATTACTATCATAATAATTCTAATCCTCCAGCACCCTACCTATGCACTGAGCAGCCTGATAAGGAGACACCTGACATGATGAAAATAGTCCTCAGGGATTCCTGGGTTTTACCCTGTTACTGCTGTCAGTGCAAACACAGGCTGGAGTGACACCACCTTCCATTCTTCACTCCAGAGGTTTATTCAAGAGTCTGTATGGTGCTGCTCTCTCCAACAACTACCTCAATGTCTAAAGTCTCTTTCTTGTTTGAGCAGCTTGCTAAATTTTGTAAAAAAAGGAAGGGAAAACATATACCCCAGCTGAAAACGCCAAATACAAAACATTTGTGACTTAAGCCGAGCGGTTTGTTTCAAAGTTAAAACTTGGTCTGTACTTGGTAAGGTCTGCCAATTGTCCTGGTTTTGGCAGGGATAGAGTTAATTTCCTTCCTAGTAGCTGGTACAGTGCTGTGTTTTGGATTTAGGGTGAGAACAATGTTGATAACACACCGATGTTTTAGTTGTTGCTAGGTAGTGTTTACACTAGTCAAGGACTTTTCAGTTTCTCGTGCTCTACCAACTGAGAAGGCTGGAGGTGCACAAGAAGCTGGGAGGGGGCACAGCCAGGACAGCTGACCCAAACTGGCCAAAGGGATATTCCATACCATGTGATGTCATGCTCAGCATATAAAGCTGGGGGAAGAAGAAGGAAGGGGGGGACGTTTGGAGTGATGGCGTTTGTCTTCCCAAGTAACCATTACATGTGATGGAGCCCTGCTTTCCTGGAGATGGCTGAACACCTGCCTGCCCATGGGAAGTAGTGAATGAATTCCTTGTTTTGCTTTGCTTGCGTGCGCAGCTTTTGCTTTACCTATTAAAGTGTCTTTATCTCAACCCACGAGTTTTCACACTTTTACCCTTCCAATTCTCTCCCCCGTCCCACTGCGGGGGAGTGAGCAAGCGGCTGTGTGGGCCTTAGTTGCCAGCTGAGGTTAAACCCAACACAACGTACCTGATAACCACTAAAGTTATACTGGTAGGTTTCTTCAAGGGAGATGATGCTTATAAGAAAAGTAGTAATTGCTAATATCAATTCAGTCAGTTCCTTGGACAGAGAAAGCTATGCTGGTAAAATGACGTTATCTACATAAGAGCCTTTGGAAGTATATCTGTGACAAGCAGAAGAAAAAAAATATGATCAAATCCCTTACTGTCACAGCTATGCCTGCAAAACTTCTGAGTATATACCAGGTCTCAGAAAAGCATGTGCATTTGAAGAATAAAAAATAGGCTTTGAAGTAAGGAGCACTCAGTGAAGATGAATGGGCTGAGGTCACAACTTTACATGTTTTATTATTTTAGTCCATCTGACTTGCAGAACAAACAAGGCAGCCAAGTGCTGATT
Source organism: Pygoscelis adeliae (assembly GCF_000699105.1). NCBI lineage: Eukaryota > Metazoa > Chordata > Aves > Sphenisciformes > Spheniscidae > Pygoscelis > Pygoscelis adeliae. The sequence continues at coordinate 1,513,370 of NW_008824356.1, forward strand.
TACAGAGGGAAGGTTATCTTCCTGACCAATAAGGACCAAATGTTTTGGTTTTGAGCAACGAAATCAGATTCTATGGAACATAAAATCCTTGGAACCCGCTGCTGATTTCCTGCCTTCAGGAATTTCTTTTTGCAGCTGGCAGAAGCTTAAAACAGTAAAATTGTGCAGTTTAGGAAGCTTTTCACAGCGATGTCTTCCTAATGCTAGGTATGACAGAGTCGTAAAACATGCCACAGACAAACTGAGTAATTGTAGCTGATTTCTTGTTTAATCTAACAGGTTTTCAAACTAACTTAATTTAATTGTCATTCTCTTGCACCTGTTTTTACTTGCAGCTTGGTTAAGGGTCAGCTATAGGTGGGAAACTGCATCCAACTGAGTACCAGTCAGGAGCCATTATGAAAACATGGCAAACTGGCAAATCCAAATATGGATTTCTGAACTCCACAATGTACAGAACTGCTCTGATAGCCTTACCTGTCTAGCAAATGGGTGTTTTCATGGAAATCTAATATTTAAGCTATCACTAGCCAATATCTCACGGGGGGGGAGGACTCTAACAAATTTACTCCATAAAAGCTCCATAAAAGGGGTAGGTAGATCCACAAAGAGACTCTAGCCTTCAACATTAGACATGACAGATTCTCAAAATCCCAAAAGCCTCCTAACCTGCCAAGGAGGAAAAAATTCTTTGGCACCCATACTTCTGCCCATGATTATTTGCAGTATCTTAACACAGCTGTAGTACTCAGGGACCTACCTTACAACTAAGCCAAATGAAGCATAAGGACATCTTACATGGAGAATATCTTGGTTTATCAAATATATTAATAATCATATCACCGTGCTGAATGGCGGATAGCTATTCTGCCCAATTTGGAGAAAATAATTCTTCCTTATGTCAGTTGAGTGTTTCAGCCATTGGTCTACATCCCATTGGACATACTGGGATGGGATAGCCTTGTGTCTTGCACAGAAACAGTGCCACCTATATCCATAAATAAATAGACACTGGAGCAGGGATTTGGACCTATCTGTGCCTCTTGCCAGTCAAATGTGCTAAACACTGCACTGCAGGATAAAATTCTCCTCGTCTATTTATGACCCAATTAATATTTAATTGTTTTATGCAAAATGAAACAGGAGACGCAGGCTTCTTTTCAGAACAGCATATAGGTAGAACTTCTCCTGAGAGAACGGGAACCTGGTTCGTGTCTCTTATGTTCAGTCTGACAAAGTGTCCCATGCCCAAAATCAGTGCCCTAACTATTGAGCTGTTGGAGAACATCCCATGATTTTTCACAAAAGGGCTTTAGTTCCTACTTCAAAAAGAGAGTTCCCAGCTGAGAATTGCAGTTAGAGATACATGCCTTCCCCTTCACAATTAACCTTGGCCTAGTGTTGATGAATCTAAGTCAGTAACTAAGTTGTGTACAACTGCACTTCATTGGACTACAGCCTCATTTTATCTCCTTGTATTTCTGTAAGTTTGTAAGTTTGTTGTGATTTAGATTGCTGTTTGGCGTGTGATCAATGCTGTATTTGAAAAACAAAACTTGCTCCAAGAAAGCTCAAGAGATCAAGAGATCATAGTTGAATTTTTTTTTTTGAAAAAGTGCTTGCTTTTCTGGATACAGTGATCATTGTTCAGCTGTTAAGATGATTTAAACTAACAATTCTACATTAGTTAACAGTTCTGTTACAAGACTTATTGTATAAGCAAAGTCTTCACTAAAATGGAGGCCTCTTAATAAATAGAAAAATAAAGTAAAATTAATTTGTGCTCAGAGAACCAGCCCCAAAATCAGGGACCACTTCTGTCTTATTTTGAGGGGCTTAAGGTGAGTCCGTACTGTTGGCCACTTGACACATCACATTTGAGTGAGAAAAGTTGTCAAGATGTTCTTCCTCTCCCACACGTGTTTCCAGAAGGAGTAACAAATATCTAGTATCTGTTATATCTATCTAGTAACAATTCTTGATACTATATGTTCCGAGTCATAATAGCAAATATTACTGGAAAGTTACAAAAGTCTTTAAAAAAGCAAACTGAGTTTAGCTCAATTATTTACCAGCCCTTTCCCAGAGAAAGGTGTCAGCACAGACAATATTTGAAATTCATGTAGTATTTGATTAGACTGATTGATTGTTCTCACAGCTGAAGATATTAACATTCATTAGTCTTACTTACTGGTCATTAGTACTGCCTTTATTATCAAGTAAAGAATAAATAGAAATTCTAATAAAAATTCATCAAGTCTTGTGTTTTCCAGTGCATTAGATCTGTTGTTTTAAGGCTGACAACACAAAAGTTTGTTATAAACATTTCAAAAATCCTCTAATAAATCCTTTATATCTTAACTCTTTTAACCTTAAGCAGGCTAAGAGAGATTCTCATATATCCAACATAATAAAGCGCTAATTGCGTGTTTTTTACTACCACACTACCACACTCCTATGTGATTCTGCAGAATGTTTAAAACTTGTTACATATAAAATGACTAACCACAATTAATCTCTATTAAAGAAAAGTAAAATTTCTGTATTATATTTTGACAGCAAATAAGAAAAAAACCACCTAAGATGAGTAAGAAACCATGCAAAATTTAACAGGTTTCATTTTAATTGATCATTTTAATGGTACAAAAAATGCAACAAAATTAAAAGCCTATTATTCATCACTGTTCCAAAAATGCACCTTACTCCCACTGATTTAGTTATATGATTTCAGTGGAAGCACATTTAAAGTGCAGCTGTAAATATTTTTAATCTTTGACTTTTTTTTTACAGGAGCCTCTGAACTTTATTGATCCCAGTTTGATGGATCTAAATGGCCCAAGTGAAGATGCACTAGAATGGGATGAAACTGACATAAGTAATAAGCTGATCAGTATTCATGAAGACTTAAGTGATCCTGATCAGGAGCTCAAGAAGGACGATCTAAGCCAGAAACCTGCTTCAGGAGAATGTGGTGATAACAATGTGAATGAAGACGAAAGTATCAGTGATCGTGCAAGTCCTCTTTATTGTCCCAGCATTACTTCCCCTCCAAATCCTCACATCTATCAGGTCTATAGTCTTCATAATATTGAATTATCAGAAAAAAAACACATGCCTTTTATGAAAAAGCCATCCAAACTCTCCAATGTAACACAGTCTAACATTTTAAACAAAAGTCTTAGTAAAGACTCGTCGTTTTCATCTACCAAATCCCTGCCAGACCTAATAGGGGGGACCACATTGGCAAAACCATATAACTATATCTATCAGAGTGGAAACATAAGCAGGCATTCTGAGAGTGAGAGTGGGATAGTGAGTGAATGTGATACAGAAACTACAAATAATTCAGAAATTTTTCTGCTAAATGATATTGAAAGCACTCAGAGTAATCCTGAAATTGGGCATGCAGAAACTCAAGTGGATGATATAGTCGATGTAATAAAACAAAAAATAAAGCAAGATGAAGAAGACCACGCTAGTCTCTCAGATGATTTCCAGTTGGCACCTTCTGCATGTTGTGGAAGTGAAAATGATGAGGATTTGGACAGCATTACTATGTGTAACCCTGTCTGTCTAGAAGAACTGCAAGGAAAACATGATGTGTTCACATTTTATGATTACTCATATCTTCAAGGCTCCAAATTCAAATTACCTGTCATAATGAAACAATCGCAAATTGACAAAACGCATACAGAGGGCAGTTTTTTCCATGGGTTTTGTTTTGATAAAATACCTGGTAAATCTGAACATAAGCCTGGAGAGTCACAACCAGATGGGTTTATTCATGACCATACTCTGGCAAGTATCCCTGGAGAATCAGATCCCAATTCCTGTAAATCTGCAGAAACTGTAAGAAAATTAACTGTTACAGAGAATACAAGACAGGTTTCAACTTTATCTCGTAGTTCTTCATTAGAATCTCTGTCTGTAGTAGGTGATTTGTTCAGCTCAGGTATTTTTAAAAGTGGAGATGGTCTTCAGCGAAGCACCTCTTTGGAGAGCTGGCTGACTTCCTACAAAAGCAACGAAGATCTTTTTAGTCATCATGGCTCAGGAGACATAAGTGCAAGCAGTGATTCTGTTGGAGAGCTCAGCAAAAGGACATTAGATCTTTTAAATCGCTTAGAGAATATCCAGAGTCCTTTAGATCAAAAGATAAAGCGCAGCATCTCTGATATAACACTCCAAAGTAGCTCTCAAAAAATGTCTTTTACTGGACAGCTGTCTCTAGATATTGCATCCTCAATCAATGAAGACTCAGCAGCTTCTCTCACTGAACTCAGCAGCAGCGAGGATCTTTCTCTCTGCTCTGAAGACATTGTACTGCACAGAAATAAAATACCAGATTCAAATGCGTCATTTAGAAAACATCTTAATAGATCTGTAGCTGATGAGAGCGATGTCAATGTCAGCATGATTGTTAATGTCTCCTGCACTTCTGCTTGTACTGATGATGAAGATGACAGTGATTTGCTTTCAAGTTCCACACTTACCTTAACTGAGGAAGAGCTAGGTATCAAAGATGAAGACGATGACTCCAGTATAGCAACTGATGAGGATATTTATGAAGAATGCAATTTAATTTCAGGACTTGATTATATAAAAAATGAACTCCAAACTTGGATTAGACCAAAATTTTCTTTGACAAGGGAGAAGAGAAAAAGTAACCTCAGTGATGAAATTCAGCGCAGTAAAGAAGTTAGTAATGAAACATCAAAAGCCACAGATACATTAAGCATTGAAAGACTATTGAATGGTTCAGTACAGAAAATATCAGAAAATAATGGCAATAGTAAGAATGTACCACGTGATCGTGAAAAAGGAACAAAGAGTCACCTGATAAAAGATATCTCTCAGGCTGTGAAGGATCAGCTTGTGGATGATATGGAGAATGGCAATGTTGAAAATACTCTTGGCAGTCAAAAGGAAGGTCTTGTCAGAACATCAGCAAGTCCCAAAACTCATGCATCAGTTGATGTCAGAGAAGCTGAAAATGAATGTTGTGTCTGTGAAGCATTTACAGACAGTTCAGATGATTCACATATGGATGGCAAGGAGACTGTTCTGTCATCAGATGGATCCAGAAACCCTCCAAAAGAATGTCAAAGTCATCTTCAGCCTGATCATCACTCTGTTGCTTCCTCTCCTGCTAAAAAGCCTTGTCTTGAATCTTCCTCAGAAACAAATTGTGTAGACATAAAAGATACAGCTTTACAAACATCCTTACCTAATGGTCAACAACATAGAATAAGCATTGCTGAAAAATCTACTGATTGCTGTACAGCCTTGAAATCCAGCGAAGCAGAATGCGACTCTTCAGCCAACAGTCTTGATTCATGTTGTAACTGTGAATCTGCTGCTTTTGATAAAAGAAACATGGAAGATGGCTCAGTACACAATTTTGTGAGGGAGATAATAGACATGGCGTCAACAGCTTTGAAAAGTAAGTCACAACCTGAATGTGAGTCACCTGCTCCAGCTTCATTAGCACAGATCAAGGAAAAAGTGTTAGAACATTCTCACAGACCCATTCAGCTAAGAAAAGGGGACTTTTATTCTTATCTTTCACTTTCTTCTCATGATAGTGACTGTGGAGAGGTAATCAAATACATAGAGGAAAAGAGCAGCACTCCTGTGCCACTGGACTTCACAGATGAGAGAGAAAATATTGAATGCTTTTTTGAAGCCTGTCCTAAGGAAGAACAGGTTGAGCAGCAGCAACCTACTTCTAACACTATTTCTGAAATATCTCCAGAGTCACTAGGTGAAGTGACTCTAGAGTCATTAGAAGAAGTTAAAACTTCACCTGAAGGTAGGGATTTATATTTCTTATGTGATGATGACAATAATATAAACGTCCCCAAGCCTAACAAACAAAGTGCATCAAACAATTTGAAAAATGCTGCTGCTGATTTGCTGATTTCAGATGGGCAAACTGAAGGTTTGGAAAAGAATTCTTCAGAGCTTAGCACTGAAAAGAGTAGTACAGGAAAATCACCTGGAACTGAAGAGCCCAAAGGATGTGTTGCTGCTTCTGAAGGGGCTTCAGCTATAGAGTTTCAGTTAAAGCCTGGCCATTCACAGAAAAAGGATGCTTTGCATCAGAACAGTAATACTCTTACTTGTGAAGAAAATCTTCTGAATCTTCATAAGGAAAGACATATAAATATGCACAGATAGAATGTAACCCTCTCCAGGCACGTACATTATCCTAAAAACAGGTATGTACTCTACAAGTTGCACATTCATTTTTTTTACCTTTTTTCCCTTTTTTTTTACATTTTTGTACAATGAAATGTACGATGAATCACCATCCAGGGCTTCTGTTTTATGATAGTGCCATGTCATTTATTTTGATTACGCTATAATCCCAATTTACATGCCACTGGTCAACAATGCAGTGAATACTAACTGCTTCTTGCCCTTTGGCTTTGCACTGACTGGAGCTGCTCCCTTCTAGAAGAAATCTGCTATCTGGCAGAACTTAGGAATTCTTCAAACATAATATTTCTATATCAGCCTCCTCTTACCTCCTCAACTGAGCTGTGGAACCAGAATCCAGCTGTGCTCATTGATACCCTTCTCCACAGTCAGCTGGCCTTATGAGGTGTTCAAAAGCAGTTGATGAAGCTGAACTTCTGGTTTTACAAGAATTTTGGATGACTAGTGAGTTGGAGTTCTACAATATTTCCAGACAAGCCATGAAGAATGGCTAAGCAGACTGGAGAATAAGTAGAGAAGTCATCTCTTGATGTCAGTTTACCATGATTTAAGTTCAGTAAGCCATTATTAAGAACACAATTATTACAACACAGTGTTAGGCCAAAAGTTGAGGTTACCAAAATAAGAAATCTTTGCAAATCATTAAAGAGTATAATGTGAGGGTAGTGTAGAATAAAGACCTGAATACCAAAGCAGATGGAAACTGATAGCCACACAGCAGTACTGGAAGCTTCGGTTCTATTTTGTGGTAAGCGTTCTGAAACATAAGTAAGATGGTGGAACCTAAGATGAAAAAGTGGCTCTGACCTCTTCCAAAGTTTGAAAGTGGTTCAGATCTGGAGTTTCTGACCTCACATAAATGTCTAACGATAACTGAACATTTAACAACAAAAGAAGATCTACAAAGCAACTTCTGGATCAGATCCTGGCGTGTAGCACTGCTGCTTTGAGTTTCACTAGTTTGGTGACCCAAAAGCCAGCATAGCTGTATAGAATGCCATTAGTCTTTGGAAATACTCCTCCAGTAGACCAGAGCCAGCATGGCAACTCCAAACGCTACTCCAATTCCGAATGCTGCTGCTTGCCAGAAGCTGTAGCAAGGGAATTTCCAATAAAACACAAGGCTAAGCACGGGACCAGGTTTCCCCAGGAAATTCTGGAATCTCCATCCTTGGAGATTTTCAAAATTCAAACGGACATGGCCCTGAATAATCTGATCTACCTTTGAAAATAGCCTGGTTGGACCAGACAATGTTCAAGTTTCCTTCCAACCTAAGTTATGCTGTGATTCCATGACGTTGCTAGGGGGAAAGGCTGTTATTCATCACTGCCCATGAAAACCACTAGTACTCTCCTATTGCAAACTATGTAGCTGTAGTAGAGGATCTGGGCCTATTTATATGAAATAGATTGCTTTGCTGCTATTAGATATCTAACAACTTCTGCATTTCCTGATTTTGCTATATTATATGATTATGCTTTGGGCTTTTCTTTTGCGCATATTGGCAGTTTACCCAGCATTCACACATTCACATATGTATAAATATGTCTAGCAAAGTCTTTAGGTTATGACAGCAATAGTCTACAGCTTGCCGCTATCTCTTTCGACATGTATCTATTTGAATAATGCATTATCTTGGAACCATCATAGCAAAGAGGATATTTCTTGAATGGCTTTGAAATAGGCTATCAAGACCTGTTGATTGCCAGTTAGGTTAATACTTGGACACATCCAAACAACTGGAGAAGCAATGGGAATCAACTGAGAATTACAAAACTCATAGATGATACTATATATCCTAGAATTACGTTAAAAGGATTATGTGTATGTGGAAGCCCCCATTTGAAAATGGAGATGATGACAAAAGTCTGAGGTTGATAAGTGATAATTATGTAAACATAAGCTTTTCCTAAATTACTGTTTTATTAGGTTTTTTTTTCACTCATTTTTATAATATTAATTTGAGGAAGAATACTTACTATAGTGAGTGTGATTTTATTCTTGTTCTCATTCTTTCAGCGATGAAGGTACAACATGTCTTTTCAATTTTTTAGTACTTTTCCTCTGAGGATCTCAAAATACTGTATAAACTTTTCCTCACTCTTCAGAACTTCATAGTTACGTACATGGTAGCCAGCTGTGTTTTTCATAAGACTGGGATATGACAATACGCAGTTGGTGTAAGGGCTAAGATTGGACATAGAGGATGGAGATATTAATAAATGCCCCACAATGCAATAAAATGTAATGCAGAGTCTGTATGCAACAACTTAATAGGGTTATGTTATAGTTTTAATTTTTGCCCAGGGGTTGACAAATATTAAGGTAACAAAGCCCTTCACGCTACATCCCACTTTTTATATTTAGGAAGATATACTGGTTCTTAACTGATACATATAGCATTGCTTCCATGGAAATTATGTACTGTATTATTCCCAGTAGTAAAGCCCTAGGATACATATAGTTTATCTCTGGCACATCAAAAAATGAAAATATGAGCTGCTAGATTTGGTTTCACTGAAGTCTGAGCTCCCTGCCCCCATTCACAAGCTTGGTGCTTTAACTTCATCTCTCATGCTATGGGGAATGAATTACAGAAGCAATCTATCCTAATTTGTTAACTTATTCAAATAACAGTTATTATGCTTAACTATGCTAAAGATTATCTTTTTGGTGGCAGATTGTTTATTTTTTGATGAGGCTAATTACTGATTTTCCAAAGGTAATTTACATTTATTACTAATACATCTTTTAAAATGTGACAGATAAATGTTGTTCCCATAAGTGTATTATGAAAAAAGTTACTATTTAAAAACACATTATTTAATTTGAAAGATAAATGGCAAACACCATTATTTTTCCCGTAGCACCTGTGCTGTAAGCTCATTTAAATGTGTAATTCCATGTGTAGCTTCAATACTTAGAGAAAAATAATCTATAGTATATGTGTACCTTAAAAGCATACTGAGAATTCAAAGCTGAAAAAGGCATAGTTTCAAATGTAGTTTGATTTTATACTCTTTTAGTATTTACCTTGGCTGTATGGGAGAATAAAAGTAATAGTGAAGAAAATATTTTTGCCAAATGTTGCAATCCTGTTAGTTAGTGGTCTGCTACAAAAAATGACCATTATGGGAAAATAATAACAATTCTATAAGCAGGCTTAAAAATATCTCTGTCAGCACTGACTAGGCTCTCATATGAGCCAACACGGAGTTCTTCAACAGAGGTGCTCATAAAGCTATGCTGATTTTATTTCTCAAGTAGGGGACAGCTTGAAAGAACTGTCTTTCTGTATATGAGATCATGCAATCTTCTGCTGTCACTGTGACCTATGACTCACCAATGGGATGGGAATTTTTACTCACATATTCAATATGCGTAGAGATCAATACATTAAGGAGGTTTATGTAATGTGTTGAAAGTTTTTTTTTAGAGCGTACGTTAGAATTCTGTGTGTAACCTGTTAGTTCTTACAAATAAGTCCAAAAGCTATTTCCTTCCTTTTGTGCAGAATTTGTAATTTAAACTTAAGTTTTAACTTAATTTAGGGAAAAAAAAATTTTACTTGGGCTTAAGAAAACTAAATTAGTTTTATCTGACAGTGCTGCAATGTTAGCCAGAATATCCTGCCACTTACTATAGCCAGGAGAAACCCAGGACTGGTACTCAGAAGGCCTGACTGTTATTTCCTGCTCAGCAATAGATTTTTTTGTATGACTTATTCCTTCCTTGCCTCAGTTTTTTAGCAACAAAATAATGAGAATAATAATCAATGGGACCTGTGAAGCATGATTTATTCACTGAAAAGTGTTTTGAGATCCACAGATAAAAGCTGATACATAAATGCAAAGGACTGTTCGTTAATTATGCATTACAGGAGAAAAGTAATATACAGGTTTACACAACAGTTAATATGTAATAATTTACTTTTAGAGACTGGAACTACAAGAATAATCTGAATCTTTGCTTACCATTTTTTTCCTAGAGGTTTTTATAGGGAGGTAGATACTATAATGTTTGTTTATAGAGTTTAAAACAGTCTGACTTTTTAGCTCCTTACAGTAGCTGACTTAAAAAAAAAAATAGAATAAACAGATAATCTTGTATTGTCTGTGAATTACATAATTTTTGAAAAACCTGACATAATCCATCAGTGAGACTTTTCTTACTATAGCTATGTGAAACTCATGCCAGAGTTGTAGAAACCTTTTGATATAATCTTCCCCTTTATTGAGATCAGTTATTCATTAATTTTTAAACAAACTGTTGAGCTTTTCACTATTTTCATGTAAGTATATTTCTTCTGTAAATGAGGGGGGTCAGTTACACCAAATAAGATCAAAGGAGAAGGTAACTGAATAGATCCAGATATTCCTGATTAATTTGGAAGGCACATAATGCATGTCTGGAGTGCCTCCTAGGAAATGCCTATGAGATGTACTTGGCACTAATCTTTGAGCTGTATTCCGACAGTTATTTCTTCATAATCCTCATCATAAGCCTGTGCGCTTTGATGAATAGTTTAACCCTAAACTCTGAGCTGGATAATTCTATAGTATGAAAATTTAACTCATTGCTAGTACTAGAAGTGTCTAAATAGCTATTTACAATTTTAAAATACAGTGATGACACTGACAGCTCTATTCGTGGACCACTTCTGTGACAATCCTTTCCTCCTCCTCATTGAAATCTCATTCTATATGTTTACATAAATATTAAAATAAGTGCTGGGTAGATCTTTTTGTTGCTTGGCTTTTGAAAATTCCTATGTTTTCATTGATCGGTGCACTTTTGAGTGCGCTGAAGGTAAGTTCACAGGTAAGGATAAGGACAGGATCCAGGGAAAAGGTCAGATTTGATGACTACCCTTGTTTCTTTAGAAACAAAGTCTTTACAAAAATCAATGAGTTTTCTACATCAGTACAATTTTTTACACTAACTTGTACCTCAGGCTGTTAAAAGTCATTGTTTGCCTACTGTACGCTTCTGCATTAAAGGCTCTGGCATGTGATCATCTAATGACTATCTGTGGTTGTTCTGGAAGAGCTATGTTTTGCAAATAAAACTTCATTTTCTGTAACCTACTATTACTTTTTTGTTTCCTTTTAGACACTTGGCTGCAATTCAGGTGCAGGTTCATCCTGTAAACCCTGGGATGACCTCCAATTCCATTGTATCACTGCCTTTCATTACACTGACTCCCAAGATAAATTTTCTTTCCAAATGTGATTTGTCCATGTTGGCTTTGTGATCAGACTGCATATGCTAGTCCTATTTCAGTGATCATTTTGTATTGTAGCAAGGCCATTTGCTTTCATAGGGATTCCTCTCCCAAGCTACCTCTAATGACCCCCCCTTCCTAAATTGGATGCTCCTGTACTACTTACCACTGGTTCTGTTCTTTAAAGTTTTGAAGTTCCACGGAATTCATGATCCGTCTGGTTCATCTTTTCAGATCTGTACCTGTCAGTACTCTTCTATTTTATGTATCAAATTTAATATTTATGTGTAAAATGCATAAGTTTATTGAAACTATTTTACTTTTAAAGTGACATTTTTGTTGGATTGCAGCAAAAAGAAGTCATTAGCCCTCCTGATTCAATACATCTAAAAATTAAGCAACTAAAATAAATGGCATTTTATTTATTTAATTTTAAAATTTAATCTATGCAACACTTCAAGAAACAACTACATGGTGTTGTATATTAGGAACTGTTGACATTCTACTGAATTAAGTACAACATTTTGGTTTTTTATGCTTCTTGAGGTGGTAATGAGAAAAAAAGTTTTTAAAAAATGTGTGCCTTGCTGTATTTCTTATATCATTTATTAAAAAGCTGCTTTCACAGTAAAATTATGTTGGTTTGAAAGGAGGAAATAGCAAGGTTAAGATGTGTGAATAATTTCTGTATATATGTATAACCAAGTGCAAACATTGATGTATAATGACAGTATAAAATGCCTTCATGTTTGTGATGTCCAGTGATGTGGAAAATATAAGCCTTAAAACCATTAGATTGCATGGTAATTAGAATTGGCATAATAAACATAGTTTATTGGGGAAAAAAAGCAGAACTGGTGATCTGTTTTACCTGCGTTCCAAGAACAGAATGCTATATCGACGTACAGAAGAATATGTTTTTCTTTGCAAATATTCCCTAGAGATACGCAATTCTATAGCTGCTGAAGATTTGTATTACCTGGCTCAGAGGTAAAGAACCTTTTCATTAAAGATTCTGCAGGTCTTTTGGGCCAAACAAGGAGACACAAATATTTAGTAGTTTAATCTAGTACACTGCCGACTGCAGTGGTGGCAATGATCAAGCATACTTTTATAGCAGATCTTTTCTTCGTTTATCATTAACAGTTTGTTGTCTGATTCTTAAAATTTCTTTCATTTATGTAATTGTATTGAATAAGCTTTATATATATTTATATAGACACTTTTACAGTTGGCTGTTTCAATGACTTAGACTGTACATTTTAAATGTTTTTATCTTGGGTTAAAACTATATTGGGTGGCCAAAACAAGCCAGACAGCTTTATAACCTATCTCTGCAAACATGGCATTCATCTCCTAAAAACACTATTGGGAAGGCATGTCAGGAAAGTTAAAAGGCAAGAAATGCTCTCCCATACCACCTTTTATCATTATTTTTCCAAGTACATAAATGTTTTTACAAAAAGCTTCACAATTCTTCTTCCTTTAAGAAATGTGCATCAGTTTGCCAAGCTTAGCTAGTCGCTTAGAGGAACTACACTGACCAGCTGATATATTTATACAACAATGAAGGAACAGGTATTTAAAAAACCCCCTCATGTTTTCCAAATTATTAACAGCTTCCTATTACTGCAAGAGACAAATTATTTATTTGTCAATTTAAATTTCCACTGCGTAGCCTTGGGTAGGCTATGATGTGGGTAGGGCAGCAGAAACAACTTAGCTTAAAGAAAAGTGTAAATAATAAGAAGCAATTTTAAGAGAGCCTTTTGAATCCATAAAGTTTTCTGCTCTTGCATATCTTGTAACACGTACAAATCTAATAGGTTAATCTATAATTACCTAAAATGTATCACTATATAGCTAAAGATCACTTTAATATATTTTAAATATTTTTTGAATTATAAATAAAGTAATTTGGACTATAACTCCTAATTTTAGTAAAATATTTACAGTGACAATTATGTTCATCTATGAATTATTTCAAACGTGATTTTTAAAATTGTCTTGACATGGGAATTGAGTTTGGAATCATTCTTTTTTTCTCCCTAGCATTTTCTGATTTATATTGTATTTTTTTAATTTTACTTTGACTATAGTCATACCTTACACTATGATGACAGGAAAACTAATAAGTCTGAGGCTTTTCAGACCTGTCACCTCATCCAACAGACTGTGCAGAACTCCATCAATTACTTGTACCATTCTATTAGGCCATTTGCCACAAATCCGCTTCTTTTCCTGGGGGAAAATAGTGGTACTTGTCCAATCAATAAACCACATATTCATCATACAATATCTGGAATATTATATGGCCACAACGCAAATTTCTGTGGTTCCTTTCTGAGAGTTGCTGAACATTTTAATCTACCTAGTATTCCCAGATCTATAATATTTGGTCTCATGAGATAAAGTCATCGTTTTTATGACTGTGACGCAAGACCCATCATTATCAACTGTTCCTTTTTTGGCATGCTTTAGAAGCTTTACCTTTTTTATTTTTCTTCTCAGAATATATTGGACTTTGTTGTCAATAAAAATTGATTTCTAAAGGAAATCTCTGATATGTACTCTACAGGATTGGTTCATGTCTTGGTATAAGTCGTATGCTTATGGCCAAATTGTGCCTAGAACTTGCAAGAAGTTCTAGTGCTAACTCCCTAAAGAGAAATATTGGTATAGCATAAAATTAATGTTGCTGTACCAATATTACCTCCAAGATCAGCTCATACATAGATTCCTGTATAGATCCTGTTCCCTGCTGGTGAAATTCTCTTGTGGTGTAGAAGCATGCTGCAAGCTTTCTGCAGCATTTATCCCCACCTAAAGTTCCATAGGCTGCTTTTTATTCCACACACTCTCTGGCTCATGCTTGAACAACATCTGCAATGTGTGAGGAGGCCATTTGACAGCAATGGCCCTGACACGTGGATCTCCCTTTCCTGCCTGCTTCGCATTCCTTCCACGGAGAGCCAGAGCTCTCCAGCTCTAAGCAAAGGGAATGCACACTAACACTGGTGGTAAAACACATGCCTGGGACCACGATTTAAAAGGTGTTTTGTAATCACAGTAGTTTTATACATGGATAGCCTTGTAAACCATATCCCCAGTCTTTCTCACTTAATGGTTTGCCTTTTTCCCAAGGTAAGTCAAAGAGTTTTTGTGGAACAGTGCCTCTGCACCTTTGTTACAGTAAGAGAAATTCAGGTGGCATCTCTATGTCCTTATGGTTGTTTGTGCTGTTCATTGTATACAGGTGTACGCGTAAGCATACAAACACAGGCAAAGATACTGAAATTGTTCCTGTTTGTTTCACAATAAACTCAAAGAGTCACTGTCAGTTAGATGTCAGTCTCGACCTTCCTCCTTGGTGACAGGATCCATGGATGACAATAGCCTCCCACGTCACATATTTTAGAATTTTATTCCAATTCCCCCGTGTTGAGCAAAACAACACATTTTGACTAAAATGTATCTGATAAAAGGGCTGCTTTTTTTTTTTTTTTTTGGCTTGAAGACATGAGGAACAATGTTGTAGAGGTTCCTGTGCTGCAGTGCACAGAAAAGGGATTATTAATGTTTAGGCCAGACCATACTCATACTTGGCTTGAGAGGATTAACGGGGATGTCAAGTCCTCAGCCAAGTCAATCTCCTCCGCTGACAAGTTTCTACAAACTTATTCCTAATAATAGTATCACTTTGAGAGGGATTTTGGCCAACAAATGACATCTGATCTATTGCTTTCAGTGCTGTGCTTCTAATTTTTCAGACTCACCCTGTCTTCTATACTTTTTCTACCAACCTGGATTGCTTACATTTTTCATGTGACTACTGTTTGCTTAGTAAATGCATGTTCATTCCCCTGATTTTAGAAATGTTTTTAAGGACTAGACCATAAATGAACTTGGCATCACTCAGGTCTGCGCACTCGATGAATTCTAAGTGCTTCAGTGCTTTAAAAATGGAATTTCCTATGCAATAGCAAGTAGTATTACTTTATTTCTGGGGAGTGGGGAAATAAGCTAAGTTAAAAGTGAAGTTAGAATCGTATAAATCAGTAATTTCAGTGTACAAATATTACTGGGATATTGTAGTTACTGTCAAACTAATCATTAAAAATACAAGAAGTACAGAATTACATCATACTTAAAATGAAATTATATGGTATGGAAAAGAACAGTTAGACAAGTAAATGTTTTTACCTCTGCCTTATATTGAGCTCATGCCTCTGTGACATTCTGGGTTTGCAAATGGAAATGAATAATTTTTAAAAACATCCAATTTTTAAAAGTTTTTTCTCTTTTTTGTAATTACTGTGAGGATGTCTTAAATGCAGCAAGGATCCAGTTGTAGCATTTTCCAAAGAAACATGAGAATGAAAGGGAAACATATTTGACAAGATTTCAAGCAATAGCGGAAAAATACAAAACATTCCTGATGCACTTCATTTACAGAATTAAAAAAAAAATCAGATTCTGGAAGAACTGATACTAAGCATCAACAACCTACCTCAAACCTATTCCTTTTATTTAGGGGAAGATAAATGCTACTGGAAATAATGTGCCCTCAGGCCATGCGGTATGGCAATTTTTCATAGAGGCTACTACTGTATACCTATATATATATATGAACTGCTCTATGTATCTGTGGCTCTTGAATCAAAAGTCTCACCCCAGAACTGTGTTTAGAGGGCACGGGTTTTGTTGTTTCTTCAGGACCAAATTTGGGCTGAGAAACATCTACCTCTAAGCTTGAAAATGAAGTTGTAGCAAGCAGAATTTAAATAATATACAATGGCAGACAAAAAATTATAGAAGGAAAAGAAAACAAAAAAGCAATCTTTCTGTAAATCCTGGTGGTCCCCTGCCAGTAGTTTAATCAAGAATACTCTAAGCTTTGTAGGATTATGGTAGTTCTATTAACTGTTCATTATTTATCCTGACATACTGATGCCAGACAGATCTATGTCTCTCTATAGTTTTTGCTTTACTTACCTCAAAGTAGGGCTCTTCAAAGTGCTGAAAAGATTATGGAAATGTCTTTTCAGTGGTTAAAATTGTGGCCCGAACAAAAAAAAACACAACAAACAACACCACGCCTCTGTTGGGTTGCAGAGCATCTGTGCCAGCCCAGCTGATCAGTGGTGCTTTTGGCCATATTTTGTGGAGGCAGTCTTTAAAAAGCTTTTCATGCACATAGAGCTCTATTTTCCACTATTAATATGACCACTAAAGAAAGCTTCCCCTGTAAGGGGAGTTTGCCTTAAATGAGAATATAAATGTTTCTCAAACCTGTTGCTGTCCATTTTACATATTCCTGCATCTCTTCTCCTCTGGTCTTCTGAGCTGAACAGTTCTCCACTTGTACCTTTTCTTGCACAATTCAGCAACTAAAGGAAGTGTTTGCAATTTATTTTTGTAACAGGCAATTTACAGGTAACGTTTTGAAAAGTGGGCAAGTGGCAGGCAGTACAATAGGAGCATGGAGTGAAGAGAAGGTGGCTGGTAGATATGTAATGCTGCAGCTGTGCCAGCTAGGCTGGAGGGAGGATTCGGATCTGCAAATGTCATGCTGGCTGATGACTGAAAAAGAAGAGAGAAGCAGAGGAGGAGGTGGAGCTTCAAGGATGATTGATGGGAACTAGCTCTGGTTAAAATATTTGTAGAATGATAGGAGCATACACTGTATTGAAACAGATTTCTCTCTATTGCTAGACTTGTTATTGCAAACTGTAAAGTGATGCTATTCATGAATACTCATTTTTCTGAATCTGCTCTTCAGTATGCCAAGCATATCAATCAGATGTACCATTGTCAGTTAATTAACATTTGATTGCATTAAACATAGGGTGTTGAAGAGGAGGTTTCTTCTCAGAGTGGGAGGGGGATCTATGTGTGAGTTCTTTGGAGGGGGAGGGATGTGTTCTCAATAATTATCATCAATTGTGAGTAAAGTCAAATTGTAATCTGTGTGTACATATTTGTGTGCCACCCACCACTCTTATGGCCACAGTAAGAGAGGAAGACAAAGGCAGTAAGTGTATCAGCACCTTAGTCCTTAGCCATATACCCTGCACACTGGATTTTCATATGTAGAACAGCATCCGGAAATGTAAAGGTCACCATATTAGACAAGGGTAGAGGTAAGATATGTGAGGGAAGGGAAGGGAAGGGAAGGGAAGGGAAGGGAAGGGAAGGGAAGGGGAAGAAAAAAGAAAAGAAAAAAGAAAAGAAAAGAAAAGAAAAGAAAAGAAAAGAAAAGAAAAGAAAAGAAAAGAAAAGAAAAGAAAAGAAAAGAAAAGAAAAGAAAAGAAAAGAAAAGAAAAGAAAAGAAAAGAAAAGAAAAGAAAAGAAAAGAAAAGAAAAGAAAAGAAAAGAAAAGAAAAGAAAAGAAAAGAAAAGAAAAGAAAAGAAAAGAAAAGAAAAGAAAAGAAAAGAAAAGAAAAGAAAAGAGAAGAGAAAAGAGAAGAAAAGAAAAGAGAAAAGAGAAGAAAGGAAGAGGGAAAAGGGAGGGAGGAATGGAGGAAGGGGGAGAGGGAAAGTTGAGTTATGCCTACAGTATGTATCTATAACTATTTGATAGCATTTTGTAACACAACAGACATGATAGTATTCAAAATAATGAATGGTTTCGTTAAGACAAATCTGTCTGTCGTCTTCTCCCAGCCACATAATACCAAGTCACTCACGGAAATGGATTGGTAGTGAATTTAAACATGATGGAAGGAGATACCATGCTCCTTTGCATGATATATCATTAATTTGTGGAATTTCATTTCTACAAGAAATTACTGAGTCAAATAGCTTAGTGGGATTGTAAAGGAGTCTAAATATAGAATAGGCAGCTGTGCTAAGATAGCAGGTTAGTTCAAACTAATGACAGTGGAGAGCAAACTTCATTCTCCATGATGAAAGCTGTTGTCCGCTGAAAGAACAGGGGAAATTTCCCAAACTCAATGCAAAAATGGCCAAAACAAGATCTCTCCTTTCTCTGAGGCAATCAAAAGTGGGCCACTGACAGACACAAGGCACATACAAAAAGCATAGAAAATGCCCGTGTTTCTTTTCTTTCCTCTTCATTCCCCTGTTGAAAATTAAGATGTGATGTCAGAAAAAAATTATTTCAATTACTTGACAAGCTATTGTGCTGCAGCATAAGAAATTATCTCAAATATGATTTTGTGGATAACTGTAACCAGCTTTCCATATGCCACATGTAACATATACGTGGTTACCTAGAAGGAGTTAACTGTGATAAATTATATTTCAATAAAGAAAACACTCATATTTCAGGCCAGTTGGGTAACAATATTTCAGAAGAATAACCCTTCTTTAATCATATACTTTGATGGAGGAATGCTCATAAGCACATCAGCACAACTCAATTCTTTCCACAAGGGCTGACATCTTAAACTGCTCCACACAATGAATCACCTTGTCAAATAAAGTGCGAAATGGAAAACCTGTTTTCAAACTCATCTGATATAATGACATTTACAACAACATGTTTGAGGTGATAAACCGACAATAATAATTATATTTCTCTTAGACTTCCATTGTACTTTGAAAGTTTTATGCAATCATATGCTCTTTTTTTTTCTTTCTTCAAAAAAATTTTATACCAAGACTTCTACTGTATGGGTCCTTAAAACAATCCAGGAGGGAAACCACATTTTGCATACAACAGGAATTCTTAATTTTAACATTTTCTTAAACTATATAGTTTCAATTGCAAGCCAACTTACATATCCTCAACCAAAGATTCAGATGGTTCTTTTAGAATATGATATACATTAAAATTATTTTCTTATGGTTTTTCAATGGTGATCAATACTATTTATCTTTCCTGATCCTTATCATGACAATAAACACACTAATGAAATATCTCTCAATGTATGTTTTAAGCTTAGTCAAATTAAAAAGATTATATGAAGAAAGTTCATGTTAATCTTAGAAATCTACATTCTAATAATTATATTTTATCATATGCTCATGAAGTTTGTCAAAGGATAAAAAAGAAAGCAGTTTCAGGAACACCCTTCCAGTCACTCTTGCCACTACCAGAACAACGTTCTTGGCTTGCCCTGTCTCACCTACTACAACTGGCATCCCTGAACAGGGGCTGAGATTCCATCAAAACAGATCTGCAGCTGAACCCTGGCATCTGTGAACAGGGGCTGAGATTTCATCCAGCTCTTCTAAAAAGAAGGTTTGACGTGACATTTTTAGAGGTATTAGAACTGCAGTTATTTAGTATCTGCAAAAAACACATATAGATCTGGTGCTGTAGAAAAATGGGCCTCTGGGGAAAGGCTTGACTTTCAGCTCTGAATATGTGTGTTGAGCTGGAAAACAAAGGCTTAAGAATGTGGGATAAACTTTCCAGACACTCTGGTGAACAGCAGCTGACAATCTTTAATAGGAAGGAATGAAATGACAGATCAGGTGCTTGGAAAGTAGAATTTGATAAGTGCTGTATATGAGCCAGCACATGGAGAAAAGAGGATTTGATGAGGCTTTTGCACAACCAAGAAAAACATTTCTTAAGGTAGGTGTGGGCTACTAACAGAATTATTGTAACTGCTACAGTTATATACTTGAATCTAAAATGTAGCCGGTAAATATATCATCTTTACAATATTATTTGCTGAAGCATCAGTTTGGATAAAAATGTCTGTATCTTGTGCTTCATTACCAGTGGGACCTCATAACAAAATATTCAAATGAACATCTCACTTAAGTTATTTTCCCCAATGCTGCTTCTTTTGTGACTATATTGTTATTTTTGCCTTGCACTAAAGGTAACAACAGAGTAGGTTTTGGAAGAGGATCTGTTTGTTATTAAAAGGAGAAGATAAACAGTAACCCACCAACACTTCCTCTCTACTCCTACTCGCGAAGACACATGAAACATTTCTCATCAGCCAAATTTAAAAAAGAAGCAAAATTACATAGTATACAGTTCTTCCATTTATGCCCACCCACATTTAAAACCAGGTCCGAAGTCCTTAAATTTCATTGTGACAATGTTAATGAACAGAAGCCAAGCTGCTCCTACACGAGGATCCATAAATAGTGCTTCTGAAAAGGGAGGTCTTGCTGTTTCATTTACTAGTAATGCCTGCGCCATAAAGCAGGCTACAGACTCGCATTGTCTGTTTTGCTTATCAGGAAATTCTGTTCTCAGCACAGAGGACATGATTAGAATGAAAGGGGGGAAAAGATCCCTGAGTATTTCTTCCTTTGCAGTGTTGGAAAGTGGAAGTTGGATAGCGAGGTCTTGTATTCACTAGGGCAAAGCAATGAATAAACAAACAAATAAGTGATGATACAAGATACATGTATGGGAAACTGGATGAGACTAAGAAATAGTCGCTTAAAAGGCAGTATTGTTATGATGTAAAAAAAATGCCACCGTGGCCCCATAAATAGCCAGTCTTTATGCAAGATAATTTTCCATTACATAGGTGGAAACCAGAAGCAACTAATATGAACTCATTAAAGTGCTAATAAAGTGGGATCAATCTGCCTATAGAATCAGAAGGCCAGCACCTGTTTGAAGCGTGGCAAATGGTTGGAAAAAAAATTGCAGCACCTTTCCTTAGCCCAAATCCTTAAACATGTTTACATACTGTATGCTTCAAAAAGGCATAGTGATTCCTTTGTGCTATAGCAGTTTCATCCGGACTACACTTCATCATATGTCAGTACTATTGCTTAAGTAACAATCTGGCATGTTAAACATGATACGCTTGCTATAGTGCTGCATATTACTTACTACTTCTATACTGGATAGGATTTTTTTCATTATTTCATTCTGGATATAGAAATCTGCTTCAAGGTCCAGTTAGAAATAGAAGCTTTTAAACTTAATTTATTTCATAACCAAATCTTTACTTTTTATTTTTGTGAATATCTTTGGAAACAGCAAAGAATAGTTGTTTTGAATTTGAGTATTGAGTTCTATAACAAACTACACACTTAAAAGGCAATACAAATGCCTGTATTCTAAAGAAATTCTACCAGTAAAATAATAAATTAACTAGCTATATTTTTAAAATTGCATGGCAATTTGTGACTATTGCTTCCAACACAAGATTTTGCAGAACTTAGATCTTTTCCACAATTAAAGTTGCTAAGTGCACGCTGCCATTGGAAATGACAAATTGCCCTTTAGCACTGGCTAATGACAGAAACCCAGCTTCTTAGTAGCATACCATGTGTCCTAGAATATAAACATGAAAAAAAGAAAGTAATGACAGGAAAAGACCTTTAAATGGATCATTCAGATGAGTCCCCTAGATTAGATGATGGAACGGTGCCTGGATTTGAATTCCTGGCCGCTTTTGTGAGACTAAGTTTTCAAATTATTTTTTTTAAAGACAGAAAAATGGACAGCAAAACAAGGAATTCATTCACTCCTTCCCATCGACAGGCAGGTGTTCAGCCATCTCCAGGAAAGCAGGGCTCCATGATGTGTAACAGTTACTTGGGAAGACAAACACCATCACTTGGAATGTCCTCCCTTCCTTCTTCCCCCAGTTTTACATGCTGAGCATGACATCATACGGTATGGAATATCCCTTTGGTCAGCTGGGGTCAGCTGTCCCGGCTGTGTCCCCTCCCAGCTTCTTGTGCACCCCCCAGCCTACTCCCTGGTGGGGTGCTGTGAGAAGCAGAGAAGGCCTTGACTCTGTGTAAGCACTGCTCAGCAGTGACTAAAACATCAGTGTGTTATCACATTATTCTCATGTTAAATCCAAAACACAGCCCCATACTAGCTACTATGAAGAAAATTAACTCTATCGCAGCCAAAACCAACATAAGTATTTACATAAGATAATGCTGAAAGGTTTAGTTTTTATTAGTTTAAAAACAAAAGCTTCAATGTTTTTATATAGTTAATACTCTGTGTATTTCTAGTGTTTGTATATGAACTCTGGGCAGCTGAATTATTTAGTGATTCCAAAAACTGTGCACTTACTTGTCCTGTCTCAAACAGTACTGGCCTCTTGGCTCTCACCACAGCTAGACAAGCCCATACTTTTGCAGGGAACGGAAAACTCTTACCCCCCCCTCCCTTTTTAAAGGCACAGAAAATTGAAAGCGGAGAAGGTGTAGAGAGAAGTGTGTCTCAAAAAGGGGACTAATATGGGGGCTCCACAGCAATAGCAGAAGAATGACTGTCTTTGCTCACACTGGAGCAACCTTGAATTTTCTTAAAATCAAGACCAATAAGGCCAATATCCAAGTTGTGAGGTTGCCCGGAGGAAATGGTTTGTCAGACTATAATCTTTGTGGAAAAGTTGTTCCTTGACCTTTTTTGCCACTGTACGTCTACTGCAGCACAGGGAGGTCAAAAGTGCACTGGTTGTTAGCACCAAAGATGAAGCTTAACCAGACACTGAGAGCAATGATTGTCAAACGGCTCCATTTGCAAGACAAGAAGTGTATCTTTAGCAGAGCAAGGGAGATGAAAGAGATTATTTTCTAGGGGTCACATTTGTTCTTCTTTTCTGACCTCTCTCAAGATTGCAAAAGAAGCAGTAAGAGTTTTCTATAGCAAAAAGGTGCTACAAAGAAAACGGGGCTGTGCTTTCCTCATCTCTTCTCTGCTAAGTCTTCCAGCCACGGTTAAGCTCTGTTCCGCCTTTCTTTCTTTCTCTTTCATAAGAGCCTAGTGAAAGCATAATAATTGAATAGAGAAATTAAAAGGACAGTTTCAAGTGCCTGTAATTTTACATTTTAAAGCCCTTAGAACCTGGAAATGAGTTTGGGCTATGGTTTGGAGCTTTTGTTTGTTTCTTGTACTCCTTCCCCCTGTTTCTGTCATTAGTACCAGTGTGGCGGCAGCACCTAGGAGCCCTAGCCATGGGTCTGTGAGGTACTGGAAATAAATAAGCTGTTTCTGTTTTGCGTTTCCAGCCTCCCTCTGTTTTTTGATGACTATAGCTTGAAATGAACTTACCTGATTTAATTTCTGGTTCCCATAAACTCAGCTCCATTCAAGGTGTCGGAACATTTCAGGGAACAGGCGGGTTGCAAAGCCATCCTTATTCCATGCCTTGGCTGGCAGACCCCACTCCACGAGGGTACAAATACGAAATCTTGCATGAAGAGAGACTCTTTTAATAGGCACTCAGAGTTCTGAAGATGCTGCAATGATACTATAGCAATTTATAGAAGTATCTTAGCTGATTTTAAACTACTTCTTTGATTCCTCTTAGAAGCAGGCAAAATACATCCAAAAGCTATTCCAGCTCTAGAATGTTGAGGTTTTGAACTTGAGATTAAAAAAAACCACTTTTGACCTATCACTGAAGTCTTCAGGTTATCATATATTGATAAGATTAATTATTTGTCATTCAAAATTATGTGCCCTTTTTTTATAAGTAGTAAGTATGAAACTCATCACTTCTCAACTCTTTGATAAAAGATCAGGATGGTGGATAAATGAAAGGGTTATTATAAGGCACAGTGTGAAGTAGTTACTGATTTTTGTACTTCTCTACTGTGACCTAAAAATCAAGTTTGACCTAATTCTTCAAGATCAAGGAGGGGGAAAAGAGAAATTCTATGCAGAGGTAACTTGGAAATTTCAAAAGCAATTGGCTGGAAATATGGGCTAAAACTCCCTAAGTTACCAAAAAAAAAAAAAAAAAGCTATTGATTACAGTTTTGAATACTCCCATCTTGACAGAGTAGTTAACAATCCAGATGTCGCTTGATAAACATCCCCATAGGGGGAAGCTCAAATGATGGCCAAACACTTCAAAGCTATGCAAAAATTTAAAAAAATGCCATAAGTCAGTAGGATATAAGGCTAAGAAAAAAGAAGAAATTCTGACAGTAATGGGCTATATTGTTTAGCTTCAAATGGGATTTCATGTACCTTTGCAAAGCTCTCTATCATAGCAATGGATTCTGTGATTATTTTTCTTATTATTTTAATTTATGTTTTACTGTCAGTCATCAATGTTTGTTTAACACGTGGAAAAGTTCTATTTAAACATTCCCCCAAGCTACTTGGCTAAACTTGCTATCCATTGGGTGCCTCAGAGGATAAATTATTGAAATCTAAGCAGATTAATACCTCATGCTTATTCCCATGGCTAATGCACAATTTTGCAGTTGGAATAAGAGTTTTAAGCCAAAACTTTATGCAATGGAAAATTTTGCCTGCCTTATGAAGTAAATGGGTTCAAGTTGCCTTTTCAGTTTGGGAAGAGCCCTTAAGAATCCCTTAATGTGGGAGGGATGGCCTACTCACTCCTGTGAGCCCATTGAGCAGCTTTTCAGTAACTAAAACTCAAACAGGCCGACTCCCTAGTTAAAAGGATAACCTAGGAATGGAGAAGATCAAAACAGTCACTACTTTATTCCAATTTCTGGGCTGCTTCAAAACACTGTTTTCCTGATGATAGAAACTTTCTTCTGATTTATTTTATATTCTATGAACAAGAATCTTTATCAACAAGATACTGATGACAGTTATTATATATAAAATATTTTATAGCTAAGACACAGCACC
The DNA here is from genome assembly GCF_000699105.1 of Pygoscelis adeliae. NCBI lineage: Eukaryota > Metazoa > Chordata > Aves > Sphenisciformes > Spheniscidae > Pygoscelis > Pygoscelis adeliae. The sequence goes on from NW_008824356.1 coordinate 1,538,348, forward strand.
TTTCTGTCTTGTTTAATCAAAGATATTAAATGCATGTTAAATGTCTTCAGTCCTGTAGGTGCCACATTTCCTTGATTCTATTAACCCTTGCCCTCTCTAACAATTGCGCCCTACTTCTTCATGTCAACAGCAACTATTTGTCTCACTGCTTACAATTCATGTTAAAAGCTCTTAAGTTACGGCATTTGCTATCAAGGCTGACAAAAGAACAGTCTTTTTTTCCCTTATGCTACACAGGTATCTTCTAAGAAGTTTCAGAATTTCACAGTACACCCACGATGTCTAAAAACCCCCTTATAAATACTCTCTCATTTCACTTCAAGGAAACGGGGAAAAAATAACAGGAACTAATCCATTCTTACAAAACTAAGATCTGATTAGAGAAATACTTCTGCAGTACTGCTGTAGACACTGTTGGTTCCCTCTCCACCCACTGCAGCCCTAAAAGCAAGAAAGAACATGGTGATCTAGTGCAAAATAACTGAACTTAGGTCTCAAAACTTGGGGATCTCAATCCATATCTGAATCTTGAAACAAGAGAGTTTTTTTCAGAAATTCTGATTAGCCCCTATTTAAATGGCAGCTTTCAAATTAAGCCATGTAGATTGAATTTAGGCTCCTAAACCTGAGGAGCCTAATTTAGGTGCCCAAAGTCATTAAATCTGATGATCTGAAAGCTTTGTAGAGCTATCAGAAAACTTTTAAGTATCAAGGGCAATATTAAATATAGCTTTCAACAGAAAAAATTACTTGTGGCCCTGCCTCTCCTGTTCTCTCTCACTCTGTCTTTCTCTTTCTACAATTTTTAACTCAAAGATCATCCTTCATTTTAGCAATGGAGTGTTAAGCAAAACTCAACATGTAGCTCAACGCTACTGTAATACAGACTGTTGTGATATAGACTGTGCTTCCAGCAATGAGTACAAAATACTGTACTTAGCACACTTTTTGTCCCTCTTCTCTTAAATCTTCTGTAAAGCACATTTTAAAGAGCAGGCATGAGCTGGCTCATTGTGCTCAGCATCTTTTATAAACTCACCAGAACGGTGGAGAACAAGTACAAAAAAACATGCTTCTGCCTCGACATATCAGAAAGAAACAAGAATGCCACAGAGATTGACCTGAGCATTATGGATGTATGTTATGGACCAGAGCCAGGATGTGTGTTAGGTTAATTACCTCAGAAATAGTTGAGTGACAAATAGTAATGTCTAATTTAATAGAAAAAAAAGCTATGCAAAATGTATCAAACCTAATGAAGACCCTACTGCAATTACGTCCTTGTGCTTTCTAAATCTTTCAAGATCCAGATGCTCTTCCAATAATTAATTGTATAACTTACCACGCTTCTCTGATTTAACTTTAATTATTTGCTTTGGAGAAAGGAAGTACTCAAGTTGGTTTGGGGTTTTAAGTGCAACAGTAGTTTTTCAAATACAGAGGTTACAACTTACTTACGTTATCTTTTAATTATACGTTACTTTCTAGAAATTAATTCATTCCACAAAACTCAATATAACTGACCGTTCTGCACCCAGGAGGGTTACTGTTGGAATGACTGGCATGTAGTAGGCTAGAACTGAAGCATGTTGCCCAAGTAATATAGACTTCATGCAAAGAATCAAAGATCTGGCTGGTATCTATTGTGATAACATACTCCTACAAAACTAAAAACATAATATGATACCAGGAGTGAAACTAATAAGGCCTGCTCGTTCTGAGAGATAATAATGGTATATGACTATGACACAATATATAATGTCCTGACTGCATATAAACAAACTCATTGATTATAACCATTTACAGATGGCCTGTATTTACAGGAAAGGCTAAGAAAACAGAAAGAACGTGCATTGTCTTCATAGGGACAGGTGCCATTCAAATTTCTAAAAGTCATCACTTGGTACCGGGTGATGATGCTATAGTTAAAACATGCTTGGAGCTAACTTAAATGTTCAAGGTGTTTTTGTTTCAAATTCAGTAGGGGATGATAGTGCAACTTTAAAATCCAGGAAAAAATGTCTGCTTTCATTGCACTCCTAATGCAAAAAGCTGAGGATTTAAACCCAGGTTTTTGTACTACATCCCCATACAGTTCAATAAGTGTCTTAACTGGTGCAGGGCTATGCTCACAGTCTGTCCTTGTGAATATTTAATAATTCAACAGGCAGGACTAACAAGGATTTCCCTTCCAAAATCCTTGTGGCTATAGCACTAGCCAAACTGTTAAAAATGAAGGTTGAAGTCTCCTCAGGCAAAGTAATTTAAACTGCCTCCCCTATTTGGGGAGTGCTCCTATCACAAAGATATTGTAGATAGGATGGTATTTTCTTTTGAAAGAAGACCAGTCATCACAATGTTTGTTGAGTCTTTAGGGGAAAAAAATGGTTTCCCAACATATCATAAAGCATCTTCAATTTAGCAGGATAATGTATAAGACTCTCTCCCTTGTTTTGGAAAGACATTATTTGAAAGGTATTTCTTCAGTTATGTGGCCAGGCTATTAGCTGAAAATATCGCCAACTTTTTCTTCAAAATTATGAATGTATTAGCTGTCATTGCGATTATTCTTTCACTGTACCTTTACCAAAATTGATACCTACATATTGTATCCATATGAGATAAACTATTTTTGGTGGACAAGTAAAACAAATAACTTTTGGCTAAACTTGCTATCTATTGGCTGCCTCAGAGGGTAAATTATTGAAATCTAAGCAGATTAATATGTCATGCCTATTCTCGTTTCCTTTTCTAGGAAAGTGGTGGGGAGTTTTGTTTTGTTTTGTTTTGTTTGTTTTGGTGTGTTGTTGGGTTTGGTTTTTTTTTTAATTAATTACTTGTTCTGACAATGCTAACAGAATGGAATCTATCTTTCTGGAATATTCAGGAAACACTATGTAAAAGATTTTTAGATTGCTTTGAAATTCCTATTCAGAGCACAAGCTCATATGCAATGGAACACTATCACAGTGTCCAAAAAAGCCATTGTAAATGGAATGATCTTGCAGCTTAATGAAACAAGCGGAAGTTAATCATCTGATTAAGCTGGTGGCCTGCCTAGATATAAAAGCTTTTCATGGAATTTGTATATAAATTCCATATTCCCAGTACCAGAAGAATAATATTTACTTCACTGCAGTTAGGCCTCTTTAACAGAAGGGGAAATAAAGCATAAAAATTGGCATTGGGGAATGAATACATGAGCAGTTGTACTGAATCTATATGAGGTGAGCACTGACAGAACAGCTATAAACAACGTTCAGTAATAAGAAGAGAGTTTTACATTAATGTTTCCTGGCCTGCTTTTGAGGAAGGCTATGTCAACGATCTTAATGGCAGATTTAGTCTCTGCTCTTGTAAATCACTCTAGCTGTAAATAAGAATCTGTCTGTGTGGACATCTTCACTGGATTGGGACCACTAAGTGTTGTATTTTTGCTGGAAAGATTATGAGACACTTCAAACTGTAAATCTGAGTACATTTGGATACCCATCAGGCAGTTCTAACACCAGCAAAACTCTTGCTGACTTGAAGGGAGTTTTGTCTGTGTAGAGAACAGGATCAGCCCCTGACATAGTTATTTCCTCAGCGAAAATATTAGTGGAATAAGACATGACGCATTTCTTCTGAATTTAACATTATTTGCTCAAGATAGTTTTTTCCTGTTTCCACATCCATATAAACTCCTTGTGTTATCAGTCACATACGTCTGAAGTCCATTGACTTAAGGATCTTCATTCTGCCTTTAAACCTACATCATACAGAGCAGACATTGGCTTCTGATCTATCTTGACACTACTTCCCAGATTTTTTTATCATGCTGTCAATTTATCATTAATGAGAATAACCCACCTCAGAACAGCTGTGGCACAGCTATTTCTGAGAACTGTGTGTTGACAATACTTTAAGTTCACTTGGTGGGAAACTTCACAGATTCTGTAGAACTGGTGTATTTATAAATGATAAGTGTCGCTCCACTTCCTAGCTGATGTCTTACAAAAGGCAATGAAACAAATGAAAAGAACTACTATCTTCCTTGGCAGTCTCAATCAACAGAGCCCTTTTCTAGACTGAGAAAATTAAAGCCATGATTGATAGAAAATATCTGATAACACAGGTTAACAGATACTGTATTTGAGAGTCTTGTGTAGATACTCAGTGGACTGAACTAATGCCATAGGAAAGAGTTTTGAACTCCAGCAATAATCTTCATTTCATAAATACATGAGGAATTTAGAGTTAATACCATGGCTTTTATTCAAGTCTAGAAAGGACAGAGCAACTATTGCAGAATTCTCCAATTTGAACGCCAGTTTTGCTCTGAAAACAGTCAATTTAGTCAGTGAATTGGACAAGTAGTAATGGGTAAATTTGGGCAATTGCTACTAATTCTGCTGTGTAGATCAAGAGAGGATTTCAGCCTCCAAAATACCTTTCAAAAGTACTACTTTAGCATGAGAACAGAGGATTTGATTCATGTCATGCTTTTAGAAGAGCAGGTAATGGGAAAGCTGTAGAAGTTAGGAAGTAAAATGTTTTGAATGTTTTGAATGTGCACTGGCTTTCCTACACCATGGCATATGTCTACATGCACCCTCAAAACATGACTATCAAACTAAAAATTAACAGAAAACTTAAATGAGTGGTTGCATGTGCACCAAACTCCAATGGTGTAGTATTTATTCTTACGTATGCACCAAGCTCCCATGCTTATCTTACTATATCAAAGATGGTTCCTAGAGCAAAATTAAGTGAAACTAAATGAAAATATTGCTTTATGTGTACAGGATGAAGAATAACTTCCCTGTAATTCCCTCCCTCTTTAAGAGGCTTTTACCTCTGCCAGAAGTGCCTATAACAAATCCCTGCTCGTTTCCTTTCCAAGCTTCCTGAAAATCTTAGTTGGAGGCCCTCTGGTTTCACAGGAGAAAAGCTATTACTTTGTCCTCTAAGGGGAGGCCCAGAAAAGAATACTTGAACTTTGCATCATCTTGCTGCAACACGTGCAATCAATACCTATCATTGCCCCATAAGCTTTACTCAGTTTCATCGTTTCATCTGTTCACTCTGTAATACCACTAGTTCTACAGTGCATTTTTTTTCTTCACGTGGAAAAATAACTACATCATGCAAATATTGTTCTTCTGGTGCTAGGCACTTTATATTTCTGTTGGAATTTCAAGAGAAGCAGCATAAACATCAGCCACAATTATTGAAAGTATTTCCCTGTATTAACATTACTTAAAATAGTCAGTTTCCAAATGCTTTGAACAAGAAGTTAGACTAACTCGTATGAGATGCCTATCTTTGCATAGCCTAGCAAATGCTATTTGCCGAAGAGTTTTGTGAGAAAAGTAAACTGTAGCTAAAAAAGCCAACACTGACTCTGGTTTAAAATATATATGTTTATTGATTCCCTTTTGGTTGTGGCAAGAATATTGCACTCTTGACAGCAAGGGACTAATAGGATCTGCGCAGCACATTCTTTCCTGCAATAAATTCTTATGTATGGGTATTACGAGAATTATGTCCCCAAAAATTACTGGACCAGTGCTTTATGTAGACACGTAGGCTTATGTCAGCCTTTCTGATACTTCCCATCTTTCTGAAATCTGGGCCAACATGTTGTGAGGAGTGTCTTGGTCTACATGGAGTCACAGGGTAATTCTAAAAAAATCATGTAAATGGAGTTCTCTGCCTGTTTTTCTCATGGCTCAAAGAGAACTACATGGGGTCACAGGGTAATTCTGAAAAAATCATGTAAATGGAGTTCTCTCTTTGCCTGTTTTTCTCATGGCTCAAAGAGAAATCTTTGTGTCCTCTACATGTGTCAGAGTCTTTCATGTAAATGAGATGCGAAAGTGAGGAAAGAAAGAGACATGGGGAAAACTGTGGAGGAGAGGCACAAAGGTTACAACTGGTCAGAATTAATGTACACGTTAGGACTTTACCTTTTACACATCCCTTAGACTTCATTTCCTTTGGGTCTCAGAATTACTCCCTGAACTCAGATCCACAGGCGTTTTATTACAGTAATCAGTACTGCTTCCTCATGAAAACATCAGCAAAAATTTCATACAATACTTTTGATAGGCAATTTAGAAATTGAGACATACCATTCCATGTCCTAAACAGGTTTCTAATTAATTAAAGTGCTAGACTAGCTGGCGTTTCATCATACTACAGGGTAGAATCTAAATGGAATCTCAATTAAACCAATTTTATACCAAATCCATCAACTTCCACATTTCAAATAAAAGGAGAAATATATGACAAAGACAAAAAGGAGGGACTCAAAAGAATGCTAACATAGGGAACGTAAAATGTGAGGCTGCAATAGCATAAATAATTTTCTATAATCACTGCCCTATGACAGACTCTTACTGACATCAAAAGACACCAAATCTGCATTTAGTAGTGCTTATATTACATTGAGGAATATTTCAGAGACATCATTTCATGGTTACATCATTTAATGAGGAGTTGTTTATCTTTATCTTTATGGCAACAAACGTGGCATTAGTACCACAGTTTTCTGTGCTCTCACTTACACATTTCCTGGTCAAAAATTAGCTGCCATAGCTCTCTCAGTTGCTGAGCATATTCTTACAGCAAGTTCCCCTACAACTTTTATAGCCTCACTTTGTTGCAGATCATTCATATTTAAGACGATTTATACCTACACTAGCATTTTCATTTGGATTCAAAGCATGCTTTTGAACAGTAGATCACAATGATTTCCACTTACCAAGCTTTGGTTCACATTGCTGGTGGTGTGAGAGCATGCAATCTGGATTGCCCTCAGATAAAACATTTTAAAAATTATGCCCTAACACTAATGAGCTCTAATGTACAGGAGCTCCAACGCACAGCTCTGATGTAGAGGACCAGACTAGAGCTAGTTTGAAAGAATCCTTTTCCCATGTTCCAAGTGGATATATATTAAAAAATGTATGGTATGGATGCTGGATCCTCAGCACCAGCTGTTCTCCTCTACAGATCTGACTTAGGCTGTGTTTACATGATGAAGTGGTGCAGCCAAAAGAAGCAGATTTGTAGAGGAAAACAATTCAAAACAGAGCAAAGAAACTTCCGATTTATATGATATTTTGGTGGTTGATTTGACTTTTACTGAAATAATGCCAGTCTCCCCACTGATTTGAGAGCTGATTCTCTGTGTCTAACGAGCTGTAATTAAAAATAACAAACACACTCCTCTCCCTCCCCAAAAACATGCCTGTTGCTTGTTTGAAAGCTCGCTCTTCTCAATTTGGCAATTATCCCTACCATATTTCATGATTACTTTTTTCCTCAGAGGAGCAGTGCCAAAAATTAGGAGGCTGTATCAGTCTCAGTGGCAAGGTATTCACAGGCTGCTTAATCTGCTTTGTAATTTCAAAAGGACAGTTGTCTTCATCTGCCTGGCAGCCACACATAAGACTCATGAGGTGAGTTTAGTGTTTGAACTCTGCCCGGAGGGAGGAGAACTCAAGACCAGAGTCCTGCTATTCCACACAGTACTGTGTGAACATAAAAAAAATCAGCTAGGGCTTGTGTCCTGAGCAAGAGCACCTGCTGATGGTGGGGGAGTCAGCCAAAGTGACTGTCAGAAAGTCAGTCATTTTTTCTCACAGGCTGAAAGTTAAATTACTTGTAAAGAGCACTCTACTCACATCTGTTGAAACCATGTTCTACAATAGTTTGTTGACTAACGTTGCTTTCCTAAAGGCTTGTTATTTTAATGCATCGTATATATTTTTTTATGTCTCCTACATTACAAAGAAAGAAAGAAACCAACCACGCTAGGAGGACTAGCCAACCATTTACAACAGGGTGCAAGATCCCCTGCCAGCATGGATAAAGTTTAGACACTGGTTTGTGCTCTGTGATTCCAGAGCTCAAGTTCAGTCACTCCTGAGGCTGCCCATGAAGATGTGACTCATGTTTTTAAGTCAGCTTTTAATGCTAACAAAGAACCTGGTAGAAACAGACTGCTTGCAATCCTCTGTGGTTTTGCCGCCTTGTTTGTTTGTTAGTTTGTTTTGAAGAGCCACAATCAGTCTTTGTCACTTCAGGGTTTTTTTGACTGAAAGTTATTCACCAAGGTTTCTTGAGTTTATTTCAGTTATTCCTTCAGCTAATATACTAGGCGTCTGTCTTCTTTATTTTTTTACAACAAAAAAGAGTCGTCTACTCCTCAAGTGCAGGTGGGTTTCCTAATGATATTAGAGGGAGTTCTGTGTGTAAAATAAGAGAAGATTAAGTTATTTTATGTGGAAAAAAAACCCGCTGAAAGCAGCTTTTTTTCAACATAAAGCAAACATGGTGCAAACACATTCCACCTTCTTCATCACTCAGACAAAATTTTGTAATGGAAAGCCACCAAATAGACCTGAAACTACAGTCTTAATTCAGAGACTGTTCTTCGAATCCTATGAAAATTTTAGCTGAGGAATGATTGTAGGATCTAATGATTAAGATACAAAGGAAGACTTAAAGCTCACCAGCTGAGAAGAAGCCTACAATGCCAAAATGACACTTTTATAAAGATATACTAGTTGTTACTAAAAATGTACTAGTTGCTACTGAATTGCTACTGAAAAAAAAAGCAGAGCATGAGGTTCAGGAGGCAGCCTTGTGGCTTCATGATGAATGATGGAATAAGACTTTAACAAGAATCAACATGTTGCTGTGAAAATTGAAAATGGAAAGAACACCAAGGGGGAAAAAGAAAACCCAACCCAAAACTCGGTCAAGGTGAGAAGGCAGAAAGCATTTCAGCTGAGTGATGTAATGCTAACAAATGGATTAGTAAAAGAAAGTTGTCTCTAATACAAAGGGTAAAGTCAGTCTAACAGGCAAGGTATATGCCATGTGTGCTCATCAAGAGTATTTTCAGATGTGTTACAACTCCTTGCCTGGGCTGTCTTTACATGGAAACCAAGTTGCATAGTGGGGTCATTCCTAGCTTGATCTCACTCTGGCACAGAGGTGGGCTACATACATAGTACATAGTGAGACTTGTAAGCTTGGTAGTATTCCTGAGCCCTCCAGATATACCATTCACACTCCTATTTACTTTTGAAGAAGCAAGACTGCTAAGTGCTTGGTCATAAATGATAACAGAAATTAAAATGATGCCTTAAAACTGCGTAAGGTACAGTACCAAACAATTTAAAAGTAATTCCTTCAAAGCAAGTAGAGGAAGATGACAGAAAAATTAAGGCAGGCAGACCCAGTAAAATTTATATTGGGAAAGACTGAAAAAGGGAATACTTGAAATATATGAGCACTTGCAAGTTGCCTGTTTAAGATGATTGACACCCTAACAGTGCCAAAGGAGTTAAACTGTGAACTTCTTGTACCACTGGCATATTTATCTATTTTAATTCCTGATAAAGTAAGACATGCAGGACTGCAAGAACCAAAGAAAAGAAAAAAGGATTTCAACTTTCAAAAATGTTCTGACCTTTGACAGTGACTACTTTGTATCCCACGGAGAAGAGGAACAGGGCCAATAAACATCCAGATGACTAAAGAGTCCTACGAAATAAGCACTGTGAGTTTAAAACTATCAAAATTTAACTGTTGAACATGATTACTTTTTTTTTTTTTGACAGAATAACTGATGCCCTTATTTAATAAGCTAAGAAAGTCCACAAGAATCTGCCTGGTTGAACACAAAATGAAGTTTATAGTGCTGGCTATACTACATTTGGATTCTGGTTAAATATTAGGCTATATTTGCTTCAAGTTTTTACAAATTCGGATTAGTTTGATTTGGAATAGTTATCACTTGATATGACAACCTGGATGACTGTATACAAAGGGTATTGATAAACAGCATCACAGTCAACAGGAAAGGGAATCCTAGATGACCACAGGAATCTGTATTATGCTAGGCCTTGTTTAACCTCATTAATGATCCCAGAAAGGCAGTAAACAGAGCTACTGATTTTCATAAATGATGTTGAATTGGGAGGAGCAGCCATTACTTGTGAGGAACAGATAGGAAATCTAGAAAAATTAGATTTGTGAATAAAAGTAATCACATCAGATTCAATTACAAAAAATAAAAGGTAACACAATTAGTACATTAATCCTAAATGCCCTAAAGCTAAGAAGGAGACCTAAAACAGTTCTTTGAATAAGATGATAGTGAGTTATGGTGAGAGCGAGCTAGATATGAAGATGCTGTTTGATAGAGTACAAAAAAAGGAGCACTGCAAATGTGGCCTCTTTGTGCGTGTCTACTGCATCAGGAAGCCAGGAGGCAACGTCCTTATAAAATAACTGATTCAAAGCTCATTGAAGCAAATGGAAGGACTCCAGCCCCTGTCAATAGGCTTGGATCAGGCCCTAGGCATGTCTGTGTGAAGTCACTTGGAACATTGCATTCCCTTTTTAGGCACAACCATTACCACAAAGACACTGAGAAACTGAAGGAAGGCCAGAAAACTCTACTACCACAAGCATAGGAACTGGAAAGACTGAATTCAGGGTGGATTGATTTAAATCAGCACACAGGAAGCTTGGATTTGTATAATTAAATATCGTCTTGTGCATTTGTACTTTATTTTCCTTAAAGAAAAGTGTATTCTTTCCAATAAATGAGTGGTAAAACATGTTGATAAATAACTTTTTTTAGATCCCTCAAATTTAAAGTCTTTTATTTAGCTGACAACAATTAAGTATATTTATATAAATATGTTTTTAATTTAAAACTGATTTTACTGAAGACAGAAAGTAGGAGAACTGATTCTTTCTGGCTACTATGTCCAAGATTTTATAAATAATCTCATTCTTTTCCCCCAGTTGTTATTCACAGACTAGAAGAGGAAAAGAAGTTTTCCTGCTTTTTAAAAATTGCAATCAGTTTTTCAGTTTTGAAAGATGTAGCTAATGAACTGAACCTGTTAGAGAAATGGAAATGAAGAAAATATTCTCCCTGGACCTATGGGCAGGGCTGCCACCAGAAGGTAGTTTAGCTTTCCAACAAACTCTGCCTTTAGGTACATGGCTACTGACTTTCAGCATGTTCAAAAGGCTTTTTGTCTGTCTTTTGAATTTCCACAGCAGATGTATACTGTGCTTTTAAAATTATAAATTACCTTAAAATTAGAATAACTTGAGGTTTTAAGAAGCTTAGATCCAATACCTTATACAAATGTTTCTATGGAAAAATATCTTTTATACTTTATTTCTTGCTGGCTTTTCCAGTTTTCATCCACTTGATTGCTTTACCGTATCTTCCTTTATTACTACTAAACTGTCAACATAACTTAAGTGAGAGGGGAGCAAGGGAGAGTACTATGGTGACCAATCTACACTGGAGACATAGCTGGAGACTACTAGACATAGACACTAGAGACATACACCATCCTCTAGCTGGAGGACATAATTACTCAAGAGTTAGGCAGTGTGTTGCATAGCTGCCTGTAGAAATGGGTACTAAAATGGGTAAGGGGGGGAAAGACAAAATTTCACCATAATCCATGCTTTCCACAGGGCTGGCCAGCATCTAGGTACTAGAACTAAATCATACCAGCACTTGGAGCTCGATGTTCTCTTCTCAAGCCTATCTCCTCCAGGGGGAGGATCTTGTGTCCTGTTCCTGAATCTTGATGTTGTGGCTATGTGGGCCACTAGCAGACAGGGCAGTTGGGCAGCTGTGCAGAAGCACATATGGGAACACCGTGGGCTTGAGAACAGATCTACAGTGATATGGGCTGACAGTATATATGGCATATCATGAAAAGAGAGATGACCTACCAGAACAACTGTTCTTCAAAGAAGTAGGCACCATAACGCTTTCAACCAAACATTTATACCAAACAAACTCACAGAAAGATCTGAACAATTCGAGGCAGTCAGGCCAAAGAGTCTCAAAAACAGTCATGGTTTTCAGGTACCTATCCTGTGACACCATGCAACTGGTTTGATGCAGGGATTTTATCACAGGCTGTTCCCACTGACTTCAAATGAACTTACAAAGTTTCATAGCTTTGGGAAGCTGGTACAAGTAATTCTAAATTGCATATCAAAAATTAGTAAACACTTTTAGTACATGCTGGTCCAGAGCATTTTTTTTTATTTTTCTATAGTCACACTTGTGAAAAACATGTTGTTTTAAAACATTTTGGTTTTAGTCTGTTTTGTAAATTTGTTTGGGAGAATAAAGCTCTGGCAAAGAGGGCTCATAGAAATGAGAAAATGGATGAGGAGAAAAGAGAGATCATTAATTCTGGACACACTTTTACTGACATAATCCCTGCTTATTTCCCCAAAACCAAAAAAAGATGTTGGAAATATTTGAAAGGACTCAGAAAAGCAACTGTTTCCTACTCTTTATATATATAATTTCACTTGTCAAAATGCTCAAATTTGAGTACCTATATAGGATGTCTGTAACTAATCATAAGGATCTATTTACTCAAACAGACAAGACATAAAATGAGCCAGTGACTGAAAATTACAACTAGAAAACTTCAAACTGGAAACAAGATGCATTTTTTTGACAGTAAGACAATTACCTTCCATCAGGGAGAGTTATATTTTTGTTAAAATTAAGATGGAATCCTTGGACTTTTTCTTATTATCACAAGAATGGGGCAAGTAAAGACTTTCAACTCATTTGGTTCTGTGGTCTACTGCTTACTTAAGGTGGCCTCCATCACACAACTTTAGGTGCCTAAGACTTTGGGATGTCTATATTATGTGTGACCACTATCCTTTAAAAGAAGGTGTATAGAGTCTAGATTCAAGATGGGATGTCTTTCTAAAATCTATTTTCTAGCTCAATTAAAATGTATGGTCTCTGTTATGCAGGAATTAGCCCAGTTAGCCAGAACAGCTCCTTCTGATCTTGTAATTTTATTATGAAAACCACTGAATGGAATAAAATTTTGTTATTTAATTCCTATCTATAGATTAAAGAAAAATGAAAATAGGGAGTAGTCTACAGTGCAGATACTGAGGGGAAAACAAATAAAATTGCTCCCTCGGTACTTAATGTAAATAATGAGTCAGGAAGAGAAAAATCTGTTGCATCCCTTATCTTTGTGCTGCGAAAAAAGGACATAATCTGGAGTAAAAAACAAAAATCAAGCCACTCAAGTGTATTGGCTGAAGTACTCCACAGCCTTTATATTTGTCTCCATGATGAGGGAGAGGACCAAAGAATCCGTGTAATCATAGATCACCTCTTACAGCTATTTCTGTTTTGCCACCGGTTCTCAAGCAGTCATGCCAGAAGTCCTTTCAAAGTGAGCCTCTGCAGCATTTAAAATATACACCCATCCCAGGAAAGCTTTCTTCAGCATGGTCTGCATATTCAGGAGCTACTTACAAACCATAACAACCTTGCTGGTATTTCATTTGACAATAAAGGCAAACTTCTGATCTAGTGACAGGGCTTTTTTCGGACATTGTCCTGGTTCCTCAAGCACAAGATGCTAAATGCACCTTTTATCTACATAATTAGCTTTTCACGAGGGTGTGAAATTTACTCAAGAGCTGAGGACCTGAAACAGGTTTTGTGAACCAGTTTGCTGTCTGACTAACTCCGAAAGAGAGATTAAAAGCTTTGGGTTTTAATGGCTACTGCCCTACTGTCTTTAGTAGTACTGGATGAAATTATATTGCACTGTCTCGTGCAGCCTTTTATTGCCAGGAGAAACATCATGCAAGGTGACAGAGAATAAAGAGACGGTCTTGTGATTAAAAGTTTATGTTGCTCTTGTTGAAAACATTACGCTTAAGTGTCAGTAGTTATATAAACAGCATTTTATCTCATGTTGGACTTTTAAGATAGCTGGTTTCACCTTGGCCTCCAGGATGTCTTGTCAGAAGGGCATGTAGCCACATAGGCTGTGGTCTTGTCCAAAATTACTCAACATTTGGATCTTTGTGTTTCAGAGTATTAACCAGATTACAGGTCATAATCTGTAAAAGCTCCCCTGCCACTGCTCTGCTTGACTCCATTCCAGATGAAATCTCTTCAAATAAATCCTGGATCACAGTGATACTGCTTTGTGTGTCTACAGCCAAAAAGAAGAGAGCAGAAAGGAGGAGAGGGAGGGAAAAAAGTGTATGTATATAAAGAGAGGTTTCCTTCAAAGGTAAAGACCTAAATTAATGAAGTTATTATTCTTCATTTATCATCTCTGGAATTTTAAAGTATCTGTTCTTGTAAGAGAGGCCAATTACAATATTTAGGGTAAAGTAATTCATCTAGTGATTTCTCTTCCATTTGAAACTTCTTAATTTCTTATGCTCTTTTCTCTGGATTCACAATGTGAACATACCTAAGTATGCATCTGTTACTTATGGCAATTTAGAGCAATTACTTAATTAACTATGACATATGGTTTTGTTTTACATTGGGGGTATTAGACCTGTTTTCTTTTAAGATGAGAAAAGAAAGGCTAGGTGCAGACAATACACATAAAAGGAATTAATTTAATTTGTTGCATCGCATTAGGCCATTTACTGTTTACCATTCAAAGCAGCTAGGGATCCAACTACCTGTTTCTAAATCCTTCATGAAATTAATTCTTGCTCAACTGCTTCCATTTATGGCAAAGGCAATACTGAGCGCACAAGACAGGGAAGACTACACTTGCACTCAGGGACGTAATTCAAGTAAAATGTATTTATAGACTTTTCTATAGTATGACTCCCCACACTATATGACTTCTCCATACAGGCTCATCCCTACATGAAGGTGAAATTTAACATCACTAGTTCCATTACAAAAAGAGCAAAGAACTACAGTGGAGAGAAAGAGGGAGTAAACAGCTTCTCCAGGATTACTCGGGAATTCTGTGGAACAAAGATGATCTGAGACCTCTTCATCTTAAGCACCAGCCCACTGCATCTAAAATCTGGTCATTACCATTCAAAGAAATGGAAGAAAAAAGAAAGCGGGTGGCAGTTTTATCTGGACTCATATATGTAAAAGTAAGGGTTTAACACTAAATCCACTGCAATGTTCATAAATAATACAGGTGTTGGTCTCACCCTCAGAAATGATGTTTCAATTCCACTGATTTTCCTTCAGTGGCTTTTAAATGTTGAAGTCACTTTGGGAAACAAGATTCAAGAGCCTAAATCCCCAGTAACCTTCAAATAACCTGCTCCATAGCAAGACAAAGAACGGCTGATTTGAAACCAAATAAACTTTTTTTTTTACTCGTTAAAGGAAAAATAATGGCTTTGCTTAAATGTCATGTTCACATGAACAAAAGTCCAGAATTTGTGATCTAATCCAGCAGTGTCTCCACTATGACTGAGTTCATTCTCAGCACCTTCCACCATTTTACCTAATCAAATGTGTTATCAGGAAGAACCCACCAGTAAGTCCAATAATATACAAAGTATTTTACAGCATATCTTAGCAGGGTCACAAACACCAGATCTGGGTTTGGTTTCTTTGCTACATCCAGGGTGTTAGAGATCTTAGAAAGGAAAGTTAAGCTTTCTTGGTTTGGGGTTTTTCTTCCCCTTTGTTACTATTTTTTCAGGGATAAAGTCTGCTCCATAGGAGCCATCATGCGGGGCAAGAAACAGCTGTTTTCAAACTGGAGCTTAACTCTACGTTTTCAGATTTCCCAGATATTTTACAAATTTTCTTCATGGTCTAATGATAGTGGCATCTAGAAGTTCATTATGAAAACTATTGGTTCTAGCTACTGACTAGAACGTATTTATGCTGCAGTAGACCCTAACTGTCCTATAGGTAGAATGGGGATCAAAGTATTTTATAGCATAACTTAGCAGGGTCACAAACACCAGATCTGCGTTTGGTTTCTTTGCTACATCCAGGGTGTTAGAGATCTTAGAAAGGAAAGTTAAGCTTTCTTGGTTTGGGGTTTTTCTTCCCCTTTGTTACTATTTTTTCAGGGATAAAGTCTGCTCCATAGGAGCCATCATGCGGGGCAAGAAACAGCTGTTTTCAAACTGGAGCTTAACTCTACGTTTTCAGATTTCCCAGATATTTTACAAATTTTCTTCATGGTCTAATGATAGTGGCATCTAGAAGTTCATTATGAAAACTATTGGTTCTAGCTACTGACTAGAACGTATTTATGCTGCAGTAGACCTAACTGTCCTATAGGTAGAATGGGGATCTTCAGCACTTTCCAGGAAACAAGTCCTGAGAGTTAGGATAACCAACCTCGGTAAGGCAGCAGAACTTTGAGAAAAACATTGACTGCTGGGAGTGTATACCAGGAAATATATTACTCTGCATGATGTCTCTGACACTGTTTCCTCAGCATCCGTTTTTGACTAACCAATTGAATGGGTTTGCATACTGTCTGAGAATGGCAAGTCTTACTCTTTAATGATAAAGGGGGTAGTAATAGCAGTAGTAGTAGTAGTAATGCCCCAGATTGCTTACTGTACAGAAGAAAAATACATATTGATGCTTTGTAAACTAAAATCAGTTTCTACACTGTCTTGACGACTGTCTTTCAGACTTAGTGTATAAGAAAAGTCTCATATGTGAGATGCCATTACTCAGACTGCTAATGGGCTGATATTTTTTTTATTGGCTTGTAACGAACACTGCAGAAGTTAACATATCAAACACCCATTAGTCTGAGGGTCTCCCAAGAAAGTAATTGTAGTATACATAAAGGAGGGTACCTAAAATGTCATTGGTATTCTAACATGAGTTTCCTTTGAAAGCGTCTAGCCAGAGGAAAAAAGAAGGAACAAGGTATTTGTCTGAGGTGGAAATCAGAATGACAGTGCCCATTGTTTCTAATAAACAATTACCCGAGGAAGCTCAAAAGAAAAAAACATAACAATTAGATAACCTGAAAGCCAGAGACTTGTGAAGAAGCTTTCAGTTCTCCGGGCTGGCAGAGGCCATGGAGTGCCACCCACAAGGGTTCGGCTGCTTACCTTGTTAAACACTGCCTGGTTTCACCTGACATGATCTATAAGGCTGTAAAGTAGTCACACTTCAAGTGCCTTTCATGTGCACTTCAAATTCTTTTTCTTTTGAGATATTCTTCACTAACTGGATTTCCCACTTTGAAAGGGAGGACTCTTTCGAAAGATGACAGAACCTCTCAAAAACACAGCAAAAATGAAAAAAAAAAAAAAAGGGTAAAAACAAAACAACGTTTTGGCACAGCCCTAAAAGGTAGTGTTAAGTAGGAAGAGTTTTATTTTCACCTTTATCAAATAGCTTTATTACTTGACATGATTTTTCACTTTAGTATTGCTTATATGCAATTTTTTTCCTGTAATATATACTTACACAACAAATTACGTGACAGACTAAATGTATTTGAAAGTGTCCTTATCATTTGCATTTTGAACTGCTCATGTGGGTTGTACACATATCATATGGCTTGTTGCCAAGGCATTCAGCTACAACACAAAATGTTTTCAAGTTCAAAGCTTGTATCATTGTTCACCTCATTCTTATATTCTACCCTCACCTCTGTTGTATCACTAGATGTTTCCCTTGCATCAATAAAATCCTTAATAACTTGCTCATTTTTAAAATGTGCAAGCCATAAATGAAAAAAAAAGACCGATACATAAAGATAAAAGATGCCAGCTTTGTGCAGCTGCTATATTCAGCTATTTTTAAACAGTCAGTGTATAAGGATCCAGAAAGTTCAATTAACCCATCCATAGAGATATTATTGCTCTGTTAGCGACTTTGTCTCCCACCCCAGAACACATCTGCAGACCCTGTTGCTAGGAGGGTTCCACACGGGCCTGGGGCTTCAATGAGAAGTCTCCAGTTGCAAGACCAGAGCCTTTGTGCTGGCAACCACCAACAGAATAAATATATATATTTTAAAAAATAGGTCAAGTTACCTGAGTATGCCCTAGTTGCATATAGTATCAGTGGTCATCTTTCTTTTGTATGTGTCCTGGTATTAAATTATTCCCTTTCTTAGCAAAGCTTTTTAAAAATAAATAAATATATAAATAAAACATGGTAGAGCTGCTTTTCCCCTCTCAACAGTCAGGTTTTCTCTCAAGTGGTAGTTGGGGAAGGGGAGTACAAATCTTGCTTTGAATTTCTTGATTGCATTTTCGTGCTTGTTGCAGAGGTTTTTCTTTTCTTTATATATGCACAGTAACAACAAAGATTGGGAATAAATTCTACTTAGAAAATACTTTTTAGATGCCCTGAAAGTGTTTATAAATAAGGCTTATGATTGAGTGGAATATAAGAGCAGAAGACAAATATCTCTATGGGATCTAGAAATTCTCTGCGTTTTCTGATCCTCCTTATTTATTCAGCAATATGCGCAGGGTTTCATTGTGTGTCATAACCTATGGCATCTATGATGATTTACAAAGGCTAAGGATTACATCTGCATACTCTCCGTTCGCTTGTGTTGCATACCTTTTTCCTTTTCTATACTTTTACTCATTATTTTTCAAGAAGCACCTACCTCACAGGCATTTGTACTAACAACAGATTGTTGAACCCATATGGTCGGAAAAATCGCATTAGGATACCTGTTTCTTACTGAGTATATTGTATCTCACTTGAAATGGTGACACGGTACAAATATAAATCAATAAAACATGGTACACGACCGTTTGTGTTATGCTCTAAGAACAGATTGCTGTGGTGATTTTAGGCATGCAGAGGACAAGTGCTGTCACTGGATAAAGCATGTTATGATTAGACTTCACTACCCAACCCCATCCAGATTCTGTCTTGAACTTTAAAAAATCCAAGCTATCCTATTAATTTGGGATCAATTACTTGTTTCACAGAACGTGAGTCTTTTTGTCTTTGTAAAAGAAATAAAGGTTTAACATGAGGAAATGGTGGAAGGAAATAATTTTCCATTGGGTGAAAGTCTACATTTCAGGAAGATGGTCTTCAACCACTGTGTTTGTATTGTGTTTGAAATTTTGCTTGCATTTAACTCAATGTAAACGTCATATGTGTTTATCTAAAAGGAAAAGAGATTCTTCTAGAGCTACTCCAAACACAAGGAAATAGTATAGAGTATGCGTTGTAATAACCTTGCCCTTTTTACTTTTTAGTGAAGTGGAATGCTTTGGAAAATGTTCTGTGAAGTACATATTCAATTATTTTGGTTTATGTGTATTTTTAATGAATGTGTCGAGTTATGCATGGGCTTAAGTTATCATGCTGAATCAGAGCCTATGAATATGTTTGAAACAGAAGGTTCCCTGAAATTCTGGAACTGACAATTTAAATTACACAGGAAAAGGAAAGGAAAAATGTTGACAAATAGGTCAAAACAGCTACAACAGAGGCTCTTCAGTAAGAACAGGAAAAGGGAAAGTTGATGAGGAAAAGTGTATCCGAAAAGTGTAAAGTGCCTGCAAAAGAAAGCACTTGGCAGAAGAAAAATGGGTTGGTGGCAGGAGAGAAATGCAGGAATTAATGGGCCAAAGCTATGCATATCATGGGAGAGATTTAAAGAAGCAGCTGTGAAACTGCACTTCCTTCCTCCCTCCCTCCTGTCCTCCCCTTTCCTTCCTTCCTTCCCTCTTCCCCATCCAGTGTCTCTGAAAAGAAATCTTGGTCCAGTTAAGCAAAATGGAGCTACGGCACCAATTTCAACTGAAGCTTCTCGACTCCAGCCTGCCACTTGCCTGGTCAGGAGGAAGATGAGTCGACCATGATCAGACCCTTAGGGCACAACTCAGTGACCAAACGTAGGTCGCTAGTGTCGCTTTTGCTACCCAAGGATATCCCACCTGGGCTGTAGTTGCCACTCCAGGAGTGCATTAGTCTCCCACAGGACCTACCAGCTCCATGTCACAGGCTTAGGTACCCCAGGATGACTCAGGGGCCTACAAGCCCATGATAAGGCATCCAAACTGCACCCTAAATTCTCTCATCATGTATTTATCCAGAATATTGGAGCTATTGACAACCATAGTTTCAACGAATGGTCAAAAGCTGTATGTAGCGAACAATCACGCATTTGTGCTAAAAGGTCACCGGTAGGAAAATGTACAGCTAAAATGTTAATTTTTTTACCATGTCTACATAGCAAAATTTAGCAGATCTACATACACTGCTCTATTCAGTATAATTTAATGCTGCTTCAATGAATACATTGCATACCTCCAATATACATGCTCCTTATGTCCAATATCTCCAATTTCAATTTAAAGAAAAGATTTCGCAAGTAGAGAATGTCTGTCTTTACTAACCATAAGAAGATACTTAGAGCTGAGGACAATCACAGAAATTTTAAAGTTACCAGATTGCTTGGGTCAGTGTCAAATGTTAAACCAGGTTGTACAGACAGAGAGCTGTAATCCACACACTAGTGCATTATTAAATTTCTGGAAAGTAATGAACTGGCATTGGAAGTGAAAAGGAAAAAAAGCAGTAATGTGGAATGGCCCCTTATTCAGGAAACTTTGAAAATGTGCAGCCATAATAGCTGTGGTGAAGTTCCTTTAAATGAGACCTTGGTATGCTGTGGAATAAAGTCAAAATAGGAGATTGCGGCATTCCAAGTCATATTGAATAAATGCATACATTGGGCCAAATTGTGGTCTTATTCACAAGGGAACATTTTTCCCCCCCTTTTCAATTAAAAAAAAAAAGGAGCTGAGAACACTTTAAGATACAGGGCACAAATGTGTAATTATTCTTGGCTAACATGGTAGCTGTTGATCATTTAATGAAACCATAATTACCATATAATGGCAGGGTATTTATATGACAGATTACTACATTATTACAGGGTAAGTGCGTGATTATTTCTGTCCTCAAAATCAGAATAAAAAACACATGGAAGTGGAAAAATAAGTTGCAAAAAGAGGGGGGAAAATCTGAATTTCCCAGTGCTACTCCCATATTGTTACTCCATCCCCACTGTGTGATTGCAATCACACAGTGATGGCAATGGCCACCAGCATTCATGATGAAGCCAAATCTCCGCAGGAAACCCATGCCACAGTACGACAGATCATGAGGCTCTTTGCCAAATGGCTACAGCTCTAGGCTTCATTGTACTTATAGTTCAACTGATTCAATAGCAATTTGGTCACTGGTCTCTTGTCCTCAGAAGACACTATACTCCTGCTTGCTTAGAGAGACAGTATGTACGATGGATGTAAGAATTTGCACTGAGAGGTACTTAACCCCCACTTCCATGCCTTTAGGAGAGAACAGTGAACTAATGTGGATTTCAGAGTAATACCAGTTTTGTACTGGGTAGAGGAGTTGAATTTGGCAGGACTACCTATGAGCTGAGCACTGTTTGATACAGTTTGATTTCAGTGAACACTGCTGGTGTTCACCACCATGTGGAATTTTGACCATTAGTAAGGACTGATTTAAATTGTGAGAAAATACTTAAATGATTCCTTGTATGGGGGAAAATGCATTGACAAGTTGTGAATTTACAAAGTTACAGAGAGAGTTTTATATGCTGAATACAGTCCATCTCGAGCTTTATGAACAAGATGGCAACTTTCCATGTGGGAGGCAAGATCAAATTGTAAACCCAGCTGACTCGCTGATTACCCAAGTCCTACATGGATGTTAAAAGAGCTATGCAATCATCTGCTCCACCTGCAATTTGCCTCTGCAACTTCATAGCACCACTTCAGCTGTATGAGAGAAAGCGGCCAGCATTCCCTGTTTCCAAAAAGCACTTGCTGAGCCAGTATTCTCAGTTACAAGATATTGTAAGTACAAGAGTTTGGCCCTGAATAATAACTTCTGAATTTGGCGGGATTTTCAACTCTGGTTTTCCTAGATTTTTATCCAAGAAGCAGCATTGTTGTAACTATTTTCAGTCTTTAGTCATTTCTCTCCCTTTTCCTTCTTGGATTTCTTTGCAGGGATGGAAAATAGACTCAGGTAAAAGCCACATGCCGTTATGTTTGCTCAGGATTTATCCTGTATGTCTGTAAAAGAAATACAGGTTGCAGGAGAAAAGAATTTGGAAGCACTAGGAAATCAGTCTGTGTATACTTACTAGAAGGCAGCTATAGTTGCAGTACCTCTGTAAATAGCTCCCTTAATAACTGGTTATTACTCTGAATGGTCAATGATTGCTCATAATTCATTGCTGCTAGGTTATTTCGCTCTGCAGAGAAAAAAAGTCTCTGGTCCTTAAAAGGGTAGTGCACCCATGGTGCTGATGGCAATTCAGTTACGTTAGAGTCTAACCCTGCTCTCCCTGAAGTCAAACGGAGCCCCAGCACACGCCCACAGGCAGCAGTGTTCATTCACGAAAAGCAACAGGTAGGGAGCTGACTACGCATGTTGCCTGATAGAGTAATGACTTCTTTGAACTATTTCATTGATATACTTTATTGTGTGGTGCCTTTTGTGAACTTACACACACACGCACGTTTATTCTAGATGAAAATTAATGAATGAAAGAAGTTTTATGAACTGAACCTTCTGCTTTTGGTATCTCTTCATTACAGGCTTCTTCTGCCTCCACTATGTTTTTAGAATTAGAAATTGTTATCATATATTGTCCAAATACCGTTAAAGTAGCTCCTATAGATAAAATAGAAACTAAAGTCAATATTATAAAGCTCTAAATTCAGGGGGTTGAAGTGTTAACATTTTTGCCTATTTGGTGTTCTTCATAAAGTTTATTCTTATGAAGTTAAATGTAGCTAGAATCTGAGTTATTTTAATGTTTTGCAGATTGAGTGTATTTATAAAATCTTCTCTTTAGAAGGTGCTGGTTCCAGCAGAAATCAACAAAAATTATGACATTCAGCACCAGTAATAGGAATAATCCTATTCTTCTTTTGGGGCTAGTGATGTTTTGACTTTCCATTAGGAAAGTAATCAAAAGGGTTTTACCAAATTATTTTTAAAAAAAGTCTTGATCACTCAACAGGATATCAGGGAACGTTTGCCCTCTCACCTCCCCATCTTACTCCAAATACTCATTTAAAAAAAAATCTTCAAGTAATTAAATGCTGTGTTACTCTGCTAATCCTTTACAGCCATTATAATGTTTTTATCAAGAACCCAATCCTTCTGGCACAGTAAAATTTCACTGACTTCAACCTAACATGGTAGGACTTCAAGCAAGTGTCATGAGGAACGGCTTTAAAATAAAGTTCAAAACAATTTGTAATTACTTCTTAGAAATGTGTTCTATTTTTCAACTATCGTTATCTGTACTTTTCCTCTCTCATCCATTTCTAAGCAAAGGTCATATATTAGTAATTTGATTTTCAGATTCTCCTGGCAAAAAATCAGAGACTCAGGAAATTTTCTCCCAAGCTAAAATAAGTCAACTTCCACGGTTTCAAATTCTGGCAAACCAACTTCTCCAAGGTCTCGTAAAAATTCTGGACTGTTATCTCCATATGCCTGATAGACGTTTTTTGTGATCGTAATTAAAACCGTCTGTCCTTCCTCTGTGACTTCAGGAGAATGGCAATGAGTCACAAGAGCTCTGAAAAAGCTGGAAGGATAGAGGCTGAGGTTAGCAGCTCAGAATCACTTAATCTGCTATACTTCATCCACAGAAATGTAGACCCAAAGCACTGCCACCTGCCTCTTAATTCAGGTGACTTCAGAACAAGTCACCATGGCAGAAGGCTGTATCACAGTTAACATCAGGAGACAGAGGTAGTTCTGGGTTTGGACTGAACCATAAAGAGATGTAAAATAAACTAATTAACTTGATATGGAACATCATTATCCTTGTAACACTAATTTTTACTCTTCTTGTATAATCTATTAGAACTTTCCAGTAATGTGTTTTCAACAATTTCTGGGTAAAACATATTTTTTGAAATACAAGACTATGAGAAAAGTGAAATGATGAATACATGAGGCACAAAAATGACACAGAAACCATTACTGGAGTGTTATTAAGGGCAGAAATACTTAACCTTCGAAATATAATTTAGAAAATTAGTTCACTATGGTGGTGTTATATTCTGTAGTATATGTGACTGCTCTTTATTTCTCACACCTTGATATCCATTCTCCAAATTTAATTGATTTCCTGTCGTTTTTGAGCAATCTTCAGTTTTCAGGCTTTTTTGCCACTTAGAGGAAGCTTGCTCACCAGGTGGGTCACTTCCCCAGCTCCTAGAGCTCTGGTCTCCTCCCCTTTTAAAATGAGAATGAATTTCAGGAACAAATTGATCTGATGTTAGAACAGGAGATGCTGGAAGATATAATCTTAATGAAAGCCTCAATAAGCTAATCGCATTCCTGGGATCTTCTACCTTGGTAATCTGATGCTCAGGGAAGCAAAAATGAATGTTTGACATAGTCCCTGGAAGTTCAGTTCCTCCCTGATGAGTCAATTAGTTATGTAAAACTAAGCAAACATTCATATGCCCCGGTCCCATCGTTCTCAGACTGAATAACATAACCAGCTTTGGCTCCCAAATTCAGGGGAAAAAGTTGAATGTCATGTGAGAATAACAGCGTATGTCTGAAGCATCAATATGCTGGCTGCCTCCTGCGACTTGATGACCTCGGCACTCGCTGGAGTTCAGAAAACCAAGTACCTCTGAAGATCTGGATCTTAGGTAGTATCACTTTTTATTTTCAAAAAGAGTTGGGTACTTAAAACTATCTGAGGACCTGGATCTAAGCTCTACACAGGGTCAGGCTTTTTAAGTAGAATAAGGTTTGCTGATCAGAGACAGGATCTCTATCAAACGGTGTGCAGTGCTGCCCTAATAAAGCAAAACATATACCTACCATGAAACAAATACTCTAAAAGGAACAAAAGGAACAAATGCATTCCTGGTATAATTCTCCTGAAATTAGCACAAGAGATGAAATGAGAAGCAACCTTCTTAGGGAAAATCTTTTATTTTTAATAAATAATATTTCTTCAGCATATAGTAATTTTAAAATGTTCTCTTTTATCAAATTTATTTTGATTTCATGAAAACATGTACAACTATTAATATAAGCAGGCTTATCAGCTCAATTTCCTACTGAATGTTCTTTTTGTTAGTTTTCTTTATTTCCTTTTTAGTTTCCTGCTTTATCATTCAGAAGGTTTGCACTGTATTCCTGTACATATTTGGTTTGGTGCCCAGAAACGTATTATTTTAACAGGGCTAGTTCATTAAAAGTTATTACTTTACAGGGGTTCTACCACGCATACATAATTATATCTATATATGCCCTTCTACAATGAACAGTGTGGTAAAGTTACCATACAAAATTTTGCTTTTTAGGGTTTATCACCTCTGCCATTTCAAGTCACATTGATTTGACTAATCCTGGCATCTAATTTTCTTACTTCGATTATTTTTTAAAAGGTATTAAACTGTCAAAATGTAATTTTCATTCTTTCTTCAGTAATATTAGTCCTTCAGAAACTATTGGGACTGTGAATTGTCCTCCCTTTGTGTTGTCCAAGGAAGAAAGCAAACATATCTGCTAACACACAGAACTTGTCTCAGCCGAAGCCAGTAAGCCAGTTTTCAGTGACCTGCACAAGGATTGACTGCCATGCTCTCTCAAAATCCTTTTTGATTACTATATTTTTCAGTAACTCCATGTCACTCTATGAAGAGAGTTTTTTGAGAATATCTCCAGATATACAATATAGTTCTTTTTTTCTTTTTTAAGACTTTGAGAAAGATTTGAATGACCAATTTTATGATGACAAGAATCTAAGTGAATTTGTAAGATAAACAAGTAAAAAGAATGACATTTCCTTGCAACTATCTGTTTCTATGAAGCTGCATCACAAGGCCACTTAAGGGTAGGAAACCGCACGACCTTTGCTGAGAGTTGGCATTAAAAGACTGAGTATCAGTGTGAGCAGTGTAACAGAGCATTGTACTAGCGCCGATGGTCAGCAGCCAACATTTCCAAGCTCACCTGAAAAGCACGTTATATGCTGGTGTGACTTTAAAGTTACATAAATGTCTTCTGTACTGAGATACCTGATTTGCTTCCTGCAGCTAAGGCAGAATGAACAGAATCATCTATTACACTTGAAGGAGGCAGGACATTTAGCATTTTGCTGCTGCGTTCTCATCAATGCCCACCTGGAGTTTCGGAGGATAGGTTTGAGACTACTTAAGCTAATCTACATTGGCTGACTTAGACTTTTTAAGTCCTATAGTGACTGGGTTGCACATACTCTGTTTATCTTTTGTTACCCTACATACACTGTCTAAGTTGGCTTACGTTCTTTGTCCCAATGTTGATGGGACACTAAGTAATACTTTCACTCCAGGGGTTCCACAATTACAGAATTACTCTGAGCTGCAAAGACACTCATGAATATAAAGAATTAAGCATTCAATGAAACCTGAAATTGCTGTACTTATACTTTAAAATTAAAAATCTTTACAGTATAATTTTTAATCAGTGGGAAATAGATCTATAACACAGAGAACATTTTAGAGTTGTGGAGAAAAAAAAACAAAAACAAAAACTGCACATCAATTATACAATATGTAATCACTTTAAACTATTTATATACCTCCACATATCTAATTCATGTTTGAGTATAATATTTCTCCATTGACATTTGTTTTCTACTGTAATGTGATTATACAGTGGTAAGTGTTTGGGGAATGACAGCATCCATGAAATGGTAAAGCAAAGGAAGTCTCTCACTCTGAACTTGTACAAAACATAGCAGGATCTAGTCGTGCATCTGCTGGTTTTACATGAGTGCCTCCAAACATTTTAGAAGTTAATAGTGATTAAATTTAAGTTTAAAAAAAATGTTGAAGATTCCTTTTCCTGATGATAAGTAGCTAAATTTATTCTTCGTTAGTCAAACATTGCAAACCCTGTAAATGTTCACTAAAGTGAAGGTATTCTTGCTCTCATGGCAGAAGACTTGTTTCTTCTGTTTTGGGAGAGAAAGACAGTGAATGTGGTTTTTTTTACAACTGCTACCCTTTGCATGAGACATCAGACTCCTTCAGCCTGATTCTCCTGGCTATCTAGCAAAAGCAAGAGCTTGAGGCACTGTTCAAAGAGTATAGGATATGTGATATCTTGCCTAACATTTCTCTCTTGCAAACATGCTGTAGTATTTTGTGAGCTGTGCTGTTAAATGGTATTGTACAATTATCCCCAAAGCCTAGCTGCAACGTCTGTTTACAGTCACTCCACCAGCCTCTGTGATACTACTCTTTTTTTTTTTTTTTTTTTTGGTACATTGTGTGAAAGTGATGATACACAAATCTCGTACTTAATAAAGACTTTTTTTTCTCCATAAGATGAGGCTGTATTGAATGTAATTGCACTGTGTGGGGTTAACTTTCTGTAGTCTGTTCCCTTTGACTTCAATGGCTTGAAATAAAAAATTAATCTCCACAACTTCAATGAGACTCACTTCTGATAATGTTGGCCCATTGACTTCAATGAAACACTATTAAAAATTATTCTCAATTCACTTTAATACTCATTCTTAATAGCATCAGACCACTGATTCCACTATCATACTTTCAAGACCAAATGTTCAAACACTTCATAAAGCCAAATGCAAACCTCAATATACTTCAGTGAAAACTTGTTTCTTGTGGTTGTAGTTTGTTGACTCCAGGTAAGCAGTACCAAATATTACCTCATATGAAAGAAAGAAGCATCTTGTAGCCTTTTTTGCTCGTACCTTTTCTAAACTTTTTTTCGGGGGGTGGGGGGAAGATGAAAAACCCAGAATGACATTTTCAAAAACAAATGGATCAGCACTCCTCCTTGTCCTTCATGAAAGTCATAAGAACAGTCTAATATGATATACTCAAAATACTTATTTATGCTTTTTTTTTTGTGATGCTTTGTTTTGTGTGGGGTTGGGTGGGGTTTTTTTTGTTTGGATTTTTTGGGGTTTTTTTTTTGTTGGTTTATTTTTTTAGGAAACTACAGAATTTTTCCAAGAACTGACAATGGAGATAATTGGGGGAAGACAAACATGCTTGCTTTTGCTTGCTTGCTTGCAATAGAATACAACTCAATTATTACTCAAATTCATGACTGAAAAAGGTGTGTTGCAGTTCTAACCACTATGCTGTACTAGAATACTCTTCTTATCCTTCTTGGTTTCTCAGAAGGAAAGTATAATCTAAACCTTTTTTTTTTTTTTTCCTTCCATCCATCCAGATCTCAGGTTTGGTATCTGTTCAAGACATACACATGCCCTCTGATATTTATGTATTACGATTTGCCTTGTTTGAGCTCTTCAGAGTTTGTCATTCATTTAGATTTTTTTTTTTTTGTTGTAACCACTGATTTAACTTGATATCTATCCCTCTACATGCAAGACAATTTTGCCATTTTCCTTCAGAAGCCAGACAATTTATAGATGAGCTCAGACCAAATAAATCAGGCAAGATATATTTATAGGTCTAATATACCATATATATTAATATATATTTTTAATCACCATCATACTGTCACTCTGCAGAAATAATTAGCTGTGAGCAGGGCATACACATCTGCTATCCAAGCAGATACTATTGCTGGTATCCAGGCTAGGACACACCATAACAGCCAGTGTTTAGAGTCAGTCACTGCGTACTGCTTGTGTCCATTAGTGATGAGGTGAGCCTCCTTCGTTTCCCTGCACTAATTCACCTGAATGACTGTGTAACTGTAATTGTCTTTAGACTGAGCAATTCCTCCACGAGAGAACATTTTACAGTAATTCTGAACGAAGAAATATAGATTCACACTCACATTAACTTCAGTACTTAGTGGTGGAAAAAGGCATTGACTCACCTTCTGCTCCACAGCTCCTTTTCTCACAGCATGAAGCCTTGGGAAATCCTCAGTTTTGCTTTCCAAACCAAGACTGTGTCTCACACAGTGGTCTCCATTTTGGATTGACTAGATTTATGAAT
Source organism: Pygoscelis adeliae (assembly GCF_000699105.1). Classification (NCBI taxonomy): domain Eukaryota; kingdom Metazoa; phylum Chordata; class Aves; order Sphenisciformes; family Spheniscidae; genus Pygoscelis; species Pygoscelis adeliae. Next base: position 1,567,157 of record NW_008824356.1, read on the forward strand.
AGTTACGTATGAAAACCAGTGGCTTAACATTCAAAGATACTGTTCCCCGCCCCCACAACTCTAAGCGAAGTTAACGGGAGAGTCAAATTCTAGTTTCTCTAGATGACAGTGAGGATTCAACCCTGGACCTCTTTTGAAAGGTTAGTAGTAATTTTATCTTCCAGCAGCATCATTGCTGAACCTAATAATAAATCACTAGGCATCTGCTTGCAAAACTATGGGGTTTTTTTAGACAATATCAAAATGCAGTCCATACCTGAAGAAATATTGTTTGGCAATTATAAAGGTACATTCAAGTTAGCATGTTCTGCATGTACATGGTATGTTTGTTTGTTTGTTTGCTTTTTTCCCCTAAATGCTTGTTTTCCCTGAAAACCATATTAAAGGATATTCTTTCAGTTTTTAAAGATCTTCCTAACTAACAGTGAAGATAGCAGATATTTTAAACTCTATAAATTAAATAATTTAACTCCAGCCATGTGTGTTTTACTAACCAAACAGCACCATATGAATGTACGTACACAGTCTATTACAGATACCAGGACTTATAAGTAAAGGAAGACAGAATGATTTGCAATGTCAAGCATCATCTGTTGTAACAATAGGTTCGAAGAGCTTACAGTCTCTCAAAAGTAAAATTATTTTGCATTATTCCCACTCATGGACTCTTCTTCACCTAAAAAGCAAATGCAAAAGAGTAATGTTAGTGGAAGTAGCAAGGACCCTAAATAAGAATATTCTGAAAGCTAAGAATACTATAGCTATTTAAACTGAATATTTCTTCTTCCTATCTTCAGATATGCAAACTTTGAAGTATTATTAATGTATACCATAAAAAGTGTAAGATGTACAATGAGTTCAAGAAAAATCTTAACCTTGTTTTTCTTCTGCTTCAGGTGTTGATACATCAGCTTTAGTCATTTTATTAAGTCAAGATTTTTTTGCATATAATATATTCTTTATTATGCAGATCTTCACCCCTTGTACTTCTCCATAAGCTGACAACAGCTGAGTAAAACTGATTAGAATCAAAAGTTCAGCTTCAGAAAGAGTAATAGATTATAGTATATTCTAGATAAATCTAGTCGCTGTACTTGGTTGGCATATAGTGAAGGATTGGATACACAGAAAAGCTGTTATTGAACTGATGGCACAGAAAATACCATGGACTGTTAATAACATTCTTCAACACAAAATTGTAACTTTTTAATGAATTCAGTGATTGGATTTGAATATTGGAAGAATTACTGCTATATGATCTGGATATATCCCAAAAGATTCAAAATGACTTGTACCTGTATGATAGTTTTTATCTGCATATGGTTTAATTATTTTAGGAAGAAATATTGATTTAGTCCAGTTAAAGGAAGTAATTTTTCCTCTTATTTTTTTACTGATGAAACTTCCTGTGATGTTGAAACAGTCCGAAACAAAAACATTTTTCCAGAAAATTGTTGCAGAAATTGAGAAGCTGAGGAGCTGAATAGTGATTATTACAAGTTGCAACTAAAAATAAACTCTCATTGTGCAGATGTTGCTGCTGTTGTTACAACATCTACTTGTATGAACTCTCTGATATTTCCTCTTGTTCCAGACTGGAAAGGCCAAATCTATATTAAATGAAATATGCTTGAAAATCTGTAGGAGGTTTTCTCCAGAATAAAGGACCCCTATCAAAAGAAATTATAGTTTGGCTGGAGGAGTTCCCTTGCTTTTTCTTCTGTATTATGTATGGAGAAGAAAAAGGTGACACCCTTAGCAAGTAGTAACTTTCACCAACCAGTCCTATCAAGTAAAAGAATCAACATTTTTTTTTTTTAAGTGTGTACAAATAAAGCAAATGCAGTCATTACTGGTTGTCAAGTTATTAAAGACAAATGAGTATCCATCTTGGGACAAAAATAAGAAAGGTACGATAAAGCCTCTTTAATGAATTTTGAACTAAGAGAAATTATAATTTTCTTCCTACAGACATCCGTATCTACCCAAACTATACATACTCTACAGCCAAATATATGTTGCCTCAAATGTGTAATCAAGAGAATAATGGCTAAATTCCATAATATTTAAAACTTAATGTATTGATGACCAGGCAATCGCATTATGTGTTTCCTTCAAGGAGTACAGAAGTTCTCCATCCAATATGTTGCAAATACCTAATAGAGTGAGTCTCAAAAGTCACAAAGACATTTTCTATGTTGCCCACTTGTGTATAAAAATGAGATAATGTGATCCATTGGCAGTGAAAAGAGAAGAATGTTAGGCAGCCTTTTTGAGTAACTTCCAGTGAATGAAGTATTCAATTTTATTTAGACAGAAACTACAGTCCAGATCACTTTCTGATAATGAAAATACACTCTGAAGTGGTGAGAAGACTTACAACCAAAGAACAAAAAAGAAACTCACTCTTAGAGTTCAGCACATTCCGAATTTGGTGCAATTTATGGCCAGTCTGTGGGCTACCTTATCTGTGAAAATGCAAATTAAAATAAAGATCTAGCAGTGGACTAAAAAGATCTCAGATTATTTTCTGGTTTTGTCAAAATTAAACTCCCCAAGCAAGGAATTCTGAAGAGTGAAATGTAAGGACACTTGGTTGAGTGCCGCATGTCGCATTCGTTAGTTCTTCTCAATGGTTACTGTAGCATGGATAGCAATGACCGAAGTGCAAGTAATGTGGATGGAGGTCTAACTTTGAGGTCAATAAAGCTATCTCTTTAAGGTTTCTCATAGACCACATATAAATACTAGAAAGGTTTGTTTGTAGAAAGGTTTGTTTTTTAACCCAAGAGAAGTTTGAAATTGAAAGAGTAAGATTTGAGATGTGTTTAAACTTTGAAGGCCTCCTGTGACTATGCTCAATACTTGAATTTCTTGATTAAGAAAAAAAGGAAGGAAGGAATTTGGACAATCAGCTTCTTAACAGTGAGAACTGAAACTGCAGAATAATAAATAGTTGTAAATAAGAACGGTACTCTGTTAGAGATTCCTGTGCCTAGACAAGGATGCATTTTCAGACAGGCTAGTCTGCATTCAAGTCTTTGACACATATATTTCCTTACAAGTTTTGATTATTTTTGGAAAAACACTAGGACCAAAGATCAAAGTATGCGTCATTTCTGACTCTTATATGCATGCTTGACGTTTCAGAAACTGTTAGCAGAGTCCCAGATTTACATGGCTGCCCACCTGGGACCATGCTACACAGGAACACAATGCACTGTCTTCTTCAGGGAGTGGAAAAATAATGCTGTTGTTATAAAACAGGAAAAAAAACCAAACAACTGTGGAGAAGCATGGCTTTAAGGACCTAGCACAGCTTTAAACCGCACTGAATGCTTACAACCTCTGCTGCTGAGAGATCCCAGCTCCCACTTACACACTGTTGGTTTTGGTGCTGATTGAGACTTCTGACTTGGACGGTAAGGGCAGAAACACAGGCATGGGTAGTCTTGTGAATATTGTGTCATGTTCACTGCTGCATGACTCAGCAGAGCGCTGACGGTAGCTACCAAAGAAGAAAGGCTACATTGGACTGTACCAGGCTTGTATGAAAAAGCTCTGAGTGAAAGCTCGATGCTTTTTTTGCTGTATGTATAACTAACTTGGACTTGTTCATCAGAAAGGAATTAGGAGGAAGAGAGCATATTCGGTTTCTGTTTCTTCTGAATTAGAAGGGAATGACTATTTAGTGAGGGAAAGGATAAGAATCCTCCTCTAAGCACAGTCAAAAACCTTGAGCTGCCTATTGAAGCTGTCTTTCCAGGACACACCGACAGCTGCTTCCGCAAATTATTTTGGTTTAGGAACACTGACAGAGGCTAAAAATAAAGGTAAATAAAGGGAAAAGTGTGTTGACTAGCCCCATGTCCTTTATAAGTTTCACTTATCTTATGCGTGAGCAGGACCAAAGGGAATTACTGGACCAAAAATATGAATGTGGTGAGAACACAGGAAAATATGCTGGTATCTCTTAGAAGCCCTGGAGATAAAAAGCATCTACATGATTTGTTTTTCCACTTTCTTGAATTAAGCTTCTTATCAGGCTGTGTGGTATGAATCAGGTTTTTGTGGAGGTGGAAGCAGCACAATTTAGTTGTGGTCTCCATGACCCCAATTTGATGCCAGCGAAGTAGCAGATTACTCTACTTTGGAGGCATAACACTGAACTTGAAGACAAGGGAAATGGATACACAGGTGCTAAAACTGCCTGGAGGAACATCACAGATTACACACTCTCTACAGAAGCAGGTAGAGTCTGGAAAAACTAGCTGGCTGCCCCTTGCTCTTCTGCTGGAGCTGCTAGAAAAATCTGTGGGGGATCAACACTGCAGGAAACCTCTGGTGCTGAGATAACTCATTCACTAAAATTTGGGGCCAGAGCAAAGTATACAACACAAGAGAAATTGACTTTAATATGGATGTTCCAGCCTTGGAAAATTAGCTGTCCTTTGTCATTACACAGTAGGCCAGAGGCGCTCCTTTGCCTTCACACAGAAAGCAAATTAGACTAGCTGACGATAGGAAAAAACCCGATACTCTGTCCTGAGACAGCTTCGGTGGTCAAAACAGAGCCTAGGTACATACCTCTGGGCGTGCGAGCAATGTATCAGTCTTTCTCCACTGTGGACTCGCCATCCCCGTAAGGCTCTCAGCTGCCAGCACCAATGAGTGAGATCCTAAGATTAGCCTCAAACCTTAGCTGCATTTTCCCAGTGGCAGCGCAGTGTGCTAATCGCTGCGCCATTGGGATAGCCCTGTAGGGCATTCTTCTAATAGTTTTTCTAGTTCTTCCACTGATGTCCTTATACATCTTTTATGATTTCGATAGCGATGCTACTTTCTCCAGGCACTTTCCTTCTATCTTACTCTCTGCTTGCTTTTCTTTTGAATACAGGGGGGAGGGGGCTACCTTAATCTTGCCCTTCATTCCCAGCGCAACCTTTCAAAAAAGACCTTTCCCTCATCTGCTCTTCCAACCCTGAGTACACGTCGAGGAATTGTGAAGATGGAAAATATCTGAGTAATTCCTATTTAGGTTTTGATGGTCTTTTTCCTGACTTCATGTTCTATTTAGAGGTTTTTCTTCTAAACAGATGAACAGCCAGTTCTTTTTGATTTAAAATTAAACTCCAAATATTTTCTTTAAACTGCACTCATTGCTTTTACAAAGGAATGAAAACAAAATGCAGCACGTGACATCATTTGAAGGAGAAAATTATGTTATCTTATATAGTTCTAGAAAGAAACTGTATTTTTTTAACTGCAGCTCTTCTCTAATGTGCACTGCTGATAAATAGTAAAAAGGAATTCTTTCCTAACTATATATTTCTCTCGCATTATACACATATAAATTCCTTTGGGAATAACTTTAGCAATATAACTTGAGATATGAGACAGCTGATATATGTGAGGTATTAATATGAAAAATATTTTCACTGCATATATGTTATAAAGCTCTTGGAATATTACAGGCAACAAAAGTATAGGTCAGTTAAAGAGCTTCCTTATCCCTGCTCTGCCCATAATTTTTTTCCTGCGGGTCCATCTTCTCTTATTTTCTTCTCCTCTATTATTTTCATTTCCCTTCTCATCTTCCATTCACTATTATGCAGGGCGCCTTTTGAGGAGCTACTTTTGCTCCACACTGACGATACATAGTGGTAACAGCAACTGAAGCAACAGTCAGTGGACACTTGTAGAGATGGCGAGTTGTAAAATAATAAATCGAATATTTAATACTTAGACAGAAGATGTGGACTTTATCTACACTTAATGGGTGGGGAGGCTGATTACTCATTCATAGCTACACCACTTGTGAATGATGAGGTCACCCCTATCTCAGGAAGATAAATGCCATATCCTGTTATGACATATTCCTTTTATATAAAATTAGTTCAATTTTCTCACTAGTGAGGAATCAGTATAACAAAAAAAAAAAAAAATCACTTCAAGATAAAGGCATTTTTCTACTGTAATTCATTATATATCCTATTTTCATTTTATTTTATTTCTGTTCTGTTTTGTTCTATCTTATCCTGTTCTACGTATAGTATTTTACTCTCTACCTAAATGATATCTGACTAAAGTGAAGCAAAAATTAGATGATACAATGAAGCTTTGTAGCATTCTCTCTCATACCTGTCACAGGCTTCTTCCGACAGCAGATAATGAAAATTCAAAGTCAAACCATTTAACTTTAAGTAAATGGAAATGAATTTCCAGAGAAGAGATATTTTTTCAGCTGTGAAAGAAAGGAACAGTAGTACACTGACAATGCAAATAAAGATATAATATATAATTGTGATAGATAGGTATATGTAAAGCATAAATATTAAATGTTATTATATTACAGTCATGTGTTTTTAATTTTTATCTTTACTATGTTTTTGCCTAAGAGAGGAAGGTCTACAGTACATTGTTAGAAACAGCAGTACTCTGTTAGAACATTTCTTGGCTTAATCGATACTAAAGCGACTTACAGAATATCTTACAACAGTAGATGGCATTGAGACAAAAACTATGTCACTTAGACACCAGAACCTGTCAATAATTTGAGCAAAATGAGAGATAAACTAAATTAAAAATATTGGGCTTGATTCTCATCTCATTTACACTAGCATACTGCACCAAATTAATTTAAATCCATCATGGTATGTTGTAGCACTGGTGAAATATGGGGTGAATTGGGTCCACGCTATTCAATATGGCACAGAGTATAAGCTTGATGATGGATATTTTCATCGGTGTATAAAATAAGTCTCAGAAATTCTTAATGGATTTTACCATCGTGGTTAATTTGGGGAAAAAAAGATTCAATCAAAACGGACTTTTCTTCAGATACGAGATAATGTTTTTTTATTTGATATCTTTTAAGGGCTAGGAGAAAGACAATGCTTGTGTATTCTGTAGACATTCACAAACCTACCTTGGAATCCTGCTTATCTTACAGCATACAAAACTATTTGTCAGTAGTTCCACTGACTCAGTGGGACTACTTGCGCAAGCAAAGTTATCAAGACTGACTTTTCAGTTACATTGACACTTAAATTAAGATATTAATCAGTCGTCATAGAAGATCTTATTAAATATCAAGAGATCCTGGTTCTGCCTACGCGGATGAAAAGTAGTGACTTTCGGGACTAAGCTGAAGCAAGCTTGGCTAAAGGCAGGCTCTCTGTCCTGGCTGTCCCTTTGAAACATGAAAATCTGCTTAGAGTTGCCACTGTAGAGCAGAGAGTGACAATCAATGGACGGGGACTTCGACATGATTACATCCACTCTACTGCCTGGCCATACATTGACAGACAAAACTACTGTAATGGAGTGATCATTTGGAAAATGGCTACTGCCCACATTTAAATTCCTTTCAGTGTTATTCCATAGCCAATTAGAGTGGTAGCCCAGCCTATATTCATGCCAGTCTTGTACTATATTGTAAGAAAAAGGAAAGGAGCAGCTCAGAAGTCTTTAATTATTCCTCCAGCCATTTATTGACCTGCTCTCTAAAGGCCATATACGGGCCTTCATCTGCATGCAAAATTCCTATTGACATCACTGGGAGGGCCACAGGCAGATGGAGGGTACTTTGTAAACCTTACATTTTAAATATGTTGTAAGAGAAAGGCGCAGAATTCGCAGCCCTTTTTAAAAGTGAGGAGCTTTATCTAATATTGCTCTTTAAACATGGAGTTTGAATAACATTTTTCCTAGCAATAACATCCCCCCTCTTCTCCGCAAGCTAACCTACACGTTTCTGTAAAGTCTTCATATTTAACACTCAAACAATTGATGTCCCTATAGTATAAACAGGATAGATAATGAATATAAGTGGGATAGAAAATTAATCCTACTTGCGAGGAAAGAGAGTCATAATTCACTTAGGCTTCTCAGCTCTTACGTTATGAGGTCTTCAGCTAACTCATGGGATCCATTCCACATCCCACAGATGCTCATTATGAATTCTTTTTATGTGCAACATGTGGGGACTAACCAGTTTCATATCTCCTGGTATTAGCTGCAATCCAAAGCATTTTGTATTAAAACAGAATGCAAACACAGATGCTATTTAATACAAAGGATTTGAATGCAGTCTCTGTTTTAACATAAAGTTGGTGTGCCTTAATTTGGTTTGGAACAGAAATGGAAAGAAAAGTCAAGATAAGAGGATATTGTCAGATTAGGAGCCAAGCTATGATTCTAAGAGGCACGCAGTTGCATGGGGAAGGGGGAGACTGGACCAGGTGACAGCTTTGATTTATGGAAGCAAAGGTTACAATGCCTTTGGAGCGATGGGGCAGCCTGGGACATCTGCCCCCTTCGGAGATGCTGCCATATAGCCTTTCCAACACCATGCATATTCTGGAGTGCAACCTGTATTCTGTCCCATGCAACTCCTCTTGGTATGAGCCTCGGTTTCCTCAGGAACCAGTCAACACTACAGCTGCTGTTTGTGTAAGGTGCACTAACACAGCCTGTTACTTTCTTCTCTAGCTGTCCACTCACTAGGCTGGCAAAGAATCCAGTTCTCCCTCGCATGCACGACACTTTTAGCTCCAGCAACCACCAGCTTGGAGCTACAGGTCCGTGGTTGCGGAGTCCCCCCCAGAAGCCGGGAGATTGGATGGCACCCTACTACGGGAGGGGGGCCCTTTTCACCCCTTCCCCTGCTGCCCCTGACTCAGCACGCCGCTCTTCTCCCCCCCGCCCTCCGGGACGGACTCCTCACCCCTCGTCGCCCGCTGCAGCCGCAGGGAGGAGGGGACACGGAGCGCAGCCCCGGGAGCAGCCGCCGAGCACCATGGCGAGGAAGGCTCGTCTGTCCGTGCCCTCTCCCGCAGCGGCTG